>NW_028172804.1:0-5000 GCF_963971535.1 Notolepis coatsorum | reverse complement strand
CAGGCTGGCAGGAAGTCAGGCTGTCAGGAAGTCAGGCTGGCAGGAAGTCAGGCTGGCAGGAAGTCAGGCTGGCAGGAAGTCAGGCTGGCAGGAAGTCAGGCTGGCAGGAAGTCAGGCTGTCAGGAAGTCAGGGTCTCTGCAGACTAGCTAAACCCTGCCCTGTGTCTCTGTCTGCAGACTAGCTAAACCCTGCTCTGTGTCTCTAGTCTGCAGACTAGCTAAACTCTGCCCCCTGTGTCTCTAGTCTGTAGACTAGCTAAACCCTGCCCCCTGTGTCTCTGTCTGTAGACTAGCTAAACCCTGCCCTGTGTCTCTAGTCTGCAGACTAGCTAAACCCTGCCCTGTGTCTCTAGTCTGTAGACTAGCTAAACCCTGCCCTGTGTCTCTGTCTGCAGACTAGCTAAACCCTGCCCTGTGTCTCTAGTCTGCAGACTAGCTAAACCCTGCCCTGTGTCTCTAGTCTGCAGACTAGCTAAACCCTGCCCTGTGTCTCTAGTCTGCAGACTAGCTAAACTCTGCCCCTGTGTCTCTTGTCTGCGCGGGCGGGTGGCCCCTGTGATGCTAACCACTTGTGCCCGGAGTCGTCTGCGCTGCGGAGCCCGGCAGCCTGTTATTGAATGGAGACAGACGGGGTGATGACAGACGGGGAGCTGGCAGGATGGGTTGAGTGCTGATGAGAGGGAGGAGAGGGAAGGAGAGGGAAGGAGAGGGAAGGGCACATGCCTCTAATCACTGCTCTCTTCTCCACGCTCTGTCTCCCTCTGTCTCCATCTGTCTGTCTGTCTCTCGCTCTCTCTCCCTCTGTCTCCCTCTGTCTCCCTCTGTCTGTCTGTCTGTCTCTCACTGTGTTCTCTCTCTCTCCTCACCGATTCATCATACGAGAACCTTGAGTGGCAGAATGTAGGCCAGCTTGTGTCTTGAGTCTGGGGGGAGGGAGGGAGGGAGGGAGGGAGGGAGAGAGGGAGGGAGGGAGAGAGGGAGGGAGGGAGAGAGGGAGGGAGAGAGGGAGGGAGAGAGAGAGAGAGAGAGAGAGAGAGAGAGAGAGAGAGAGAGAGAGAGAGAGAGCAGGGGTAGAGAGGGAGAGGAGGGGGTAGAGAGCAGGGGTAGAGAGGGAGAGGAGGGGGTAGAGAGGGAGAGAGAATTAAATGTTTTGATTGCCTCATGTTTGTTTTTTGATTACTTTGAATGCAATTTTCTCTCGTATCTCTACCCCCTCCTCTCTCTCTTTCTCTCCCCCCTCCTCCCCCCCCCCCCCTCTCTGTCTCTCTCTCTCTCTCTCTCTCTCTCTCTCTCTCTCTCTTTGTCTCTCTGTCCCTCCGTCTTTCTGTCTCTCTATCCCACGGAGTGGTTCCAGACCTTGTGTATTATGGGATGGGTGGGGTTTAGGGAACAAGGGAGGGGGGGCTGCCCTGAGGTTACTGGGTGGGTGGGGTTGCAGGAGGTGTGGAGCGTCGTGTGGAGAAGTGTTTGGATGAGGACTGGGTGTGTGTCCTGTGGGTTGATGGTGAACATCTGTGTGAGGGCTGCTGTCCCCAGGGAGCTGTCAGTCACACGCCCCGCCCTCTGTTGTTGATCGGGAACATGGGTTGGTCGACGATAGCGGTGCCTTGCGCTGCTGTGCGAGGTGAGCCAATCGGAGGCGTTGTTGTTACATATTTTTTATTGATTTGTTAAAAATTTGGATTTGGATGTTTACTCAATAGTATTGAAGCAATTCGATTGTTACCATAAAAGTATTGAATTTCGATACCCAGCCCTACTTGTTCTTGTTCTTTCTCGCCCCTCCTGTCACTGCGGGTTTGAGGGCAATATTTGATTGATGTTTTGAGCCATTATGCCCTTTACCTTTCCTACACTGACTGACAGTCTGGGCTTCGCAACCGGAGAGCAGGGGCTTTGGCATAAAAAAAAAAAATGGTTCCTGTTAGGGATGGGTACCTTTCATATTTGAACCGATACGGTACCGGTACCTGTGAATCGATACCGGTACCCAACGGTACGTTTTTTCTGTACTTTAGTAAATGTTCTTTTTATTTACCTACCTCAGTCGTGAAAAAAATAATCCAAACTTCAAATAACTACAATTTCGACAGTTTTCGGCTTGTCATTGCTCCGACTGCTTTGTTGTTGAATCAAGTCAAATCCTAGGTAAGCATATATTGTGCGTGTGAACGTTGACATGAACAAAATAATAATAATAATTGTTTTTTCGGTATCTCACTTGAATCGATACTCGGTAGTACCGACGTGTTTCCGTTCGGTACCTCAAAAGTACCGAATTCGGTACCCATCCCTAGTTCCTGTTGGTTGTCAGTTAAGGCCATGGGTAGGTAGGGATTTTTTATTTTTATTTTTTTATTAAATTTTTTCCCACGGCGACTATGGATAGGGAATTTCTTTATTTAATTAAAATGTTCATGACAACATGGATGCATGTACTGATTTTTATGAAACTTTATTGTAAAAAATAATAATAATAATAATTTTTTATATATATATTTTTTTTTAACTCATAAAATAAATTGGGTCGCACCTAAATCGGCAGGGTCGGTCGGCAACCGGAACCAACCCATTTTTTCTTTTAGACCTTTTGGTGCTTTTGAATGTTTGCTATTTCCTTACCATTTACATCCTTACCTGTCAGGTATACCCACAGGGCTGGTGTGCCTCTTCATTCCAAAACTAGGCTAGATTTTGTGCCTCTTGATTAAAAAAAAACTAGGCTAGATTTTGTGCCTCTTGATTAAAAAACTAGGCTAGATTTTGTGCCTCTTGATTAAAAAACTAGGCTAGATTTTGTGCCTCTTGATTAAAAAAAACTAGGCTAGATTTTGTGCCTCTTGATTAAAAAACTAGGCTAGATTGTGTGCCTCTTGATTAAAAAACTAGGCTAGATTTTGTGCCTCTTGATTAAAAAACTAGGCTAGATTTGTGCCTATTGATTAAAAAACTAGGCTAGATTTTGTGCCTCTTGATTAAAAAACTAGGCTAGATTTTGTGCCTCTTGATTAAAAAAAAACTAGGCTAGATTTTGTGCCTCTTGATTAAAAGACGGCTATGTTTCGTTCAGGCCAGAAGACGACGCGCTCGCTCCAGGTGTTATTATTAGCGCTTATAGCGAAGACTTCCTCTCACAGGCTGAAAAACCTCCACGCGGCTTCCAGGAACCCTGTGCCCCCCCCCCCCCGTGTCTCCGCGAGAAGGCGGCGGGAGCGGCGCTGTCTCTTTCCAAACACACACATTAAAAGCACGCGCCTGATTAGGGCCCGAAGGGCAGCGCTTTTTACGCCGGGGATCGGGTTTAACGGGAGGAAGCGTCTCTGTATTTCCGTGCGTCTCTCTGCGGTGTGAAGAGGGACGACGTGCCGGGAGCGGGTCGCGGGCAGCGGGGGCAGGATGTGACAGTGAGAAGAGACGGCAACCCGAGACGCACCGGCCTGCTGGTTTCCTGTTAGCGCAGGTGATCACATTTCACCGGGCCAGGGGGACGGACAGTCGGACGCGGCATCATGAATGAATGAATCATGGGAGAACGGCGATCGCTGCACGACCAGGAGTTTGTGTGTGTGTGTTGTGTGTGTGTGTGTTCTGTGACCCGGTGGCGACTGCAGCGTGTGAGAGAGGCAGTCAGTCAGTCAGTCAGTCAGTCAGTCAGTCAGTCAGTCAGTCAGTCAGTCAGTCAGTCAGTCAGTCAGTCAGTCAGTCAGTCAGTCAGTCAGTCAGTCAGTCAGTCAGTCAGTCAGTCAGTCAGTCAGTCAGTCAGTCAGTCAGTCAGTCACTCTCTCTCTCTCTCTCTCTCTCACTCACCACTCACTCACTCACTCACTCACTCACATCACTCACTCACGTCACTCACTCACTCACTCACTTCACTCACATCACACTCACTCACTCACTACAATCACTCACTCACTCACTCACTCACTCACTCACTCACTCACTCACTCACTCACTCACTCACTCACTCACTCACTCTCTCTCACTCAACTCACTCACTCACTCACTCACTCACTCACTCACTCACTCACTCACTCACTCACTCACTCACTCACTCACTCACTCACTCACTCACTCACTCACTCACTCACTCACTCACTCACTCACTCACTCACACACTCACTCACACGGTGGACCCATAACTCCCAGTGCTCCTTTAACCAATAAGCTGCAGACAGCTGAGGAGCCTTATAGTTACACCGTGTGTCACCCCATGTTACACCGCGTCACTCCATGTGTCACTAAATTGACATAAGGGGATTATTTCTCTCTCTCTCTCTCTCTCTCCCCCCCGCTCTCTCTCTCTCTCTTTATAAATCTCCTTGGCTGTTATTGACGACGTATATGGATCTCGTCGGCACAGAGACTCGAGGCTGGGTCCTGGCGGTGATCTCTGCAGACTAATTGCATCCAGTCCAATTAGGCGGGACTTCATTTCCTGCGCACGGTGGAAAAGGAGAGGAACGCAGTCAGTCAGTGGGTCCCAAGTGCACACCATCCCTCCTCCTCCTCCTCCTCCTCCTCCTCCTCCTCCTCCTCCTCCGTGCGCCAGGTCTGACCAGCAGCAGCCGCCGTCCTCGGGTCAGTTTCAGGTCACGGAGATGAGCAAGAAGGTTTAGGATATGTTTGGTGTCTGTGTGTGTGTGTTAGGGATGGGTACCGAATTCAGTACTTTTAAAGGTACTTACCGAAACACGTCGGTACTACCGAGTATCGATTCACGTGAGATACCGTGTAAAAAATTCAAAATAGCGATATATTTTTTTTTACACTTTTTTTCTTTCCATGTCAACGTTCACACGCACAATATACGCTTACCTAGGATTTGACTTGATTCAACAACAAAGCAGTCGGGCAATGGCAAGCCGAAAACGGTCGAAAGTGTAGTGGATTTGAAGTTTGGATTTATTTTTTCACGACTGAGGTAGGTAGATTACATTTTTAGAGACTAAAGTACAGAAAAAAGGTACCGTTGGGTACCGGTATCGATTCACAGGTACCGG
>NW_028172805.1:0-2000 GCF_963971535.1 Notolepis coatsorum | reverse complement strand
CCATACCCCCCTCCCGCGTGTATGTCCAGCGCCTATCCCACGTGTTGGTGACGGCAGCTAATTAGTATGCGTGCTGGAGGGCGGCAGCCAAGAAGACTGCCTCGTCACCAAGTCCCACCCCCAGCTGACAGCAAATGTAGTCAGGGCCATGCCCGCCCCTTCCTGTGCTGCAACGGTGGTTCAGGACATTAACTCTTTCCTTCCTCCCTCCCGCCGTGGCGCGGCGGCACTCCGGTGCTGCTGCAGCCGACCTATGCATACGGTGTCTCAGACACTCTAGTCGATATGTGTCAACAAATGTACATGTCTGTTTGAATTTATGTTGTGCTGTTATTACTGTAAAAATGTAATAATTGTGAAATGATGATTGTTTAATGAGACGATGAGCTGTATGTGTATGACACTGGAATTTCCCCGTGAGGGATTAATAAAATATATCCTTATCTTTATCCTCCTTTTATCTGGGTGATCCGATCACAAGTGGACAGCTCCAAGTACTATACGTCTGTTCACACCAGGCATTAGAACGTGTCTCCCCATGAGTGACCACTCGTGATGGGATCTCGCTACGAATGGGATAATATAATAGCGCGCATGCAGTGTTTCCGTTTACAATGTTACTGTGAAATCCCTTTCATTTTAGAGAGACTGCATAACTTATGAAATGCTTCCCGACAGTGAGAACTCCTGTTATCCTGATGAAGATGATCCTTTGGTCAAAAGGCTTATCACAATAAAATACAGCGGGAGCAAGTTTAACAGCGTGCAGATCTCTTATTTTTTATTCTGATCTTTTGTTTGTCCTGCCCCTGGCCAGGTATGATTATATTACAACGTTATGCACTGCTCGTCTTGATTCCCCTCTATCTCTCTCTCTCTCTCTCTCTCTCTCTCTCTCTCTCTCTCTCTCTCTCTCTCTCTCTCTCTCTCTCTCTCTCTCTCTCTCTCTCTCTCTCTCTCTCTCTCTCTCTCTCTCTCTGAGTAACGGTAGACCAAGAATATCATATCATTTATAGCTGCTGGTCAAAATACAACTATAAAAATAAATCAACATTCATTAAATTAACAGTAATTAAATACTAACCTTGTACTGTCCTTCACTAGTATGCACCCTCCTACTAAGGAATAAACCTTGCCTATATTACTACCTACTATGCTAATTATGCACTCAAGCCTGTAGCAGTGAAGTTCAACACTGTTTGACGAACAATCCTACTTACCCTTAGCTGCCAGAGTTGTACCCTTCCTGATTGATTGATTGATTGATTGGTTGATTAATTGAACATTTTATTAACAGATTACAGAATGGGTACAATACAGTACAGCTCAATACACACAATTGTTAAGGGGATGCAGACCAGAGAAAGACTTTCGTCTTGTTTACATCAGGGTCGCCCATTTTCAATTCATCATAACATACATGACATACAGATAGACAGTACTGCTACATCTATACATTTATGACATACCAGATTTACAAATACAGTACTGTTTTTGATACAAGAAGAGTCTAAAAAGAGAGTATATACATTTGATGAAGAAACTGTACATTGGAGGAGGTTGGTAGGTAGGAGGTTGGTATGATTTTATTTTATTTTTATTTAGTAAATACAATTTATACAGAGGTATAAAAACAAGGGGTACAAGGATAACATGTGAACATCTGTCGACTTGTTTCAACATGGTCCCATGGTAGGTGGGGTGGAGGGGGGGGTTGGGTAGGTGGGGTGGGGTGGGGGGGGAAACTGTAGATAGGAGGTGGTGGGGTGGGGGGGGGGTAGGCGGGGTGGGGGGGGGTGTAACTGTACATTGGATTATCGACAAAACCTTACTTGGTCCCAAGAAGAGGGTCTCGTGTATTATTGGGTTTAATAGGACATTTATTGTACATTGGAGGGGGTTGCGTTAGGACATTTACAGGGGCCAGTTTCAAATTGCAGTCTCTCGTAGGTGCTCTTTGAGAGTGGTTGAGCGTGGTCTGCTGACCTGTTGTACAGAAC
>NW_028172806.1:0-45161 GCF_963971535.1 Notolepis coatsorum | reverse complement strand
GGAGTAAGTGTAAAGTAAAAAGAAGAAATTGAGGGAGAGAGCTGAGAGTGTGTGAGGGAGTAGCTGTCAAAAAGGTGAGATGAGGGCTTGGCAAACAGCCTGAGGGGGGAAATGAATCAACAGCTGTCTGCTCTGCACACTTCGGTTCCTCTCTATGCCTTTGACCATGAACAGAGCAGATATAATCAAACTTAAAGGGGAAGAAATGGACATTAAAATGGAATAATCACAATTAATTTATACTATGTTGGACGGCTCAACTGAACTCCCCAACGCTCACGTTCCATTTGTGAGCATACATGTCTCGCAAACCAAAACCAGCAACAAAATATCCAAGACTTTATGATGTCATTGAGAGACTCTCTCTAGCTTTGGGGGGCAGTTTGTCTGCAAAAATATTGATTTGTCTCCAGGTAACAAAACTATTTGGCCTACATAATGTGGTTGATACCATGCAATGTATAGCCCCTTGAAGTAAAACCCATTCCTTGTTCAAATACCCCACTTTGGCACTAGATCCTTTTCAGGTGGTGGACTGGATGCATGTTCAACCTCCAAAGTTACTGAGGCTGGCTGAAGGACCAGTACCAGCCTGTAGTCAGTAATCATTAGCTACTCTTAAAGCTACTGTCGTATATTGGAGTAGTCAACGGTAGTTAACTAACACTGTTTGCTTAATGGAGAGAGAGGATGAATAGAACAAAGCTTTCCCCCAAGACTCCTAGCCAGGAGGGAAAATTAGTTTTCTGTACACAACAAAGGTGTTTTGTTATCCCATATTTATTGATGTGGAGAGACCATTAGTGAGAGAGTTTGGGTCAACACAGGGAAACAATGATAATATTGTGCGTTACATGGTTATCCATACTTGTTACATTCACCTGGTCCAGTGCAGTGACCTTACATTAATCTAGTCAACAAACAATTGTTCAATATGCATTCAGAAGCAAGTTTACTCACGTATGGCAAATCTCAGGATGGGATGGAGGAGTTTCAGACTGGTTGTCTGACCTCACTCCTAATACTTTCAGATGGGGGTTTTATACCAGTTATGACATCATACACTGTCATCCTTGCCTGGCCAATCAAAGTTACATCCAAAACATTGTCTTCCTCCTGGTCAGGTCTTCCAAATATGGTCAGGTAGGGATCTTCACCTCAGGGGTCTTCTGTGGCTGTGGTTTCTTCCCCCAAGGACGGTTCATCAGAGCCATTGCATATGTAACATTTGACCTAATAAACCATTTCTAGGGCGTATCTTTAGTGGAATGCTCTATATATATATCCAGAATTAAAACAGTGTATTCATTAACTATAGTTCAATACTAAACATTCTATATGAGATAAAACTGTACCTGTATTTAACAGACTTTGACGTCTTACTGATACTGAGACTTACATTCTATATATATAAACATTTAAAAGAGAAATAGAAAAGGCATGTTCTATTATCTTTATAAACAGTTGAAATTCTAATGACATTCAAATATCCCTTTTTACTTAAGTCAGATTAATGTGATATGATTGTGACAAACAATGCTATGATTCTTGATTCTAATTATCTATATAGATGTTTCTTGGTTTCTTTATAGAGTTGTTAATCCAATCCAATATTGTTTTCATTCTAATCCAGTATAATATGATTACATTTTCCTTACATATTTTCAGAGCAAGTCTGTGGTAGTCTGCTCTCTGTCAGACCAGCTGTCTCTGCTGTAATCTGGTCATGCTGAGGTGTGACTTTTGGTCTTTGTATTGGCACTGATTACATTAACATCTTCATTGTCTTTGTTACCCTGCGTATACAGTTCTGAAGACATTCCCACGCTAAGGGTGAAACTGCCCTTAGGCGCTAATATTCATACATTCTGGTCAAATAAAGTTACATTTGATATTACATCCAAGTCAATTTACTACACTACTTAAAAAATTACCTCTAAAATAACTAGTTAGAAATATACTGGAAAGCCCCTACCACTCCTGAGGTATGAGGAGCTAGCCAAGATGAGGAGCACGTTCAGCCATAGACTTCCCCCCACGACCCATCACAAACTGCCTCAGCCAGTCCTTCATGCCAGTAGCCATCAGGCTACACAACTGTGGGCATGGACGAAACATCCGGCGAGCGTCATTTGACAAGCCATTCGGACTTGTCAAATATGACCACGTCCTGTTTGCCCCTGAGCGGACCAATGACCCCCGATGGTGAAAATTATTGACCGCCTTTGTAGCCAAGGAGTGTCTGCTCCAAAAGCGATCCCAGACAAGCGCTGAGAGTGGGGGAAGCAGCCGCGGATATATAGGCGAGGCGACTGAGGCAGCCGCCTTATGGCCCGCGGGGGGTCTAGGGCCCGGGCCCGGCCCGGGACTGAATGGAGTTGCCGTTCGTTCGTGGGACTGGATGACAGACTGCATTGCGCCATGCCCCGGGGCCCGGGTCCTATGTTCCCCGGGCCCCCTATGTTTCCCATGTTCCAAAAGGGTTCTATGTTCTCCGGGCCCCCTATGTTCCCCCTATGTTTTCCCGGTAGCGATAAAGGCTCGCCCCAGGCTCGCCACAGCAGTGGATGGATTTAAAAGATAGGGCACTTTTATAGATAATTTATTTGTATCGCAACGGAGTCATGGATCTAGTCGTGCCACGTAGCATTATGTCGAATAAATTCAAATAGAATAAACAAGTCTAAAACAAAGACTTTTAAACGAAGTTTAGCCTATTAAATCATTTTATAAGCGTTCGTTTATTTGTGGTCTGCGTGATAACACTGAAGCAACAATCTGCAGAACACCAGCCCAGCCCAGCCCAGCCCTCCCCTCTCCTCTCCTCTCCTCTCCTCTCCTCTCCTCTCCTCTCTTCTCCTCTCCTCTCCTCTCCTCTCCTCTCCTCTCCTCTCCTCTCCTCTCCTCTCCTCTCCTCTCCTCTCCTCTCCTCTCCTCTCCTCTCCTCTCCTCTCCTCTCCTCTCTCTGTCCCCACGCTGTCAGGCAGATGGTGGTTGCTTCAGTTCTCACACAGACCGCAAATAAACGAATGCTTATAAAATGATTTAATAGGCTAAACTTCGTTTAAAAGTCTTTGTTTTAGACTTGTTTATTCTATATGAATTTTGTCTACATAATGCTACGTGGCACGACTAGATCCGTGACTCCGTTGCGATACAAATTAATTATCTATAAAAGGCGCACACGTGGGAGGAGGGAGGGATGTCCCGGTGCCGGGTCTGGTGGTGTTGGTCGGGGGGGGGGGGGGGGGGGGGGGGCCCGAGCTGGCCCGAGCTGTCAAGAGCTGTCAATCTCGCCTCAGGGCCCGTGGGGCATTCCAACCGCCACTGGGGGGAAGGGGACACAAGGAGATGCAGAAGTCCATTGTTTTCATGAGAGCCTCTGAATGAATGGGAGTGGACGGACATTTTGGATAATAATTTTTACAAAACCTTTGGAAAACATTCATTTTCCATGGGATTTTTATAAACTTTGGACCTGTAGACTACAACATAAGACATCAGGTTATGGAACCTGTAAGGGACCAAGCAGCCAGACAAGGAGGACACAGTGGTTTTGGCAAAAAGTAAGGGTTTTATTTTACCCATTTCAAAAACATAATTTAAATATAACATAAATGGTCAAAATAATATAGCAGGACAAAAACAGACCTGAACAGAACGGAAGACAATGACAACTAAGAACTCAAAACTATATATAGGCCCTAGCCAGATACATTAATCTAAGTGGGCTAATTGATAATTAATATTTTACTAAATAATATCTTACACTTAATAAGGAAATACATATAAGGAAACTAAATTACAATACAATAAACCCCCCCCCGACATCTCCTGCGACATGGTTTGGTCTACCACCCCCATCCGGCCATTTAGGACCGATCAGTCGCAGCTGCTCTGTTTGCCCAGAGTGGGGATGGCTGGCTGCAAAGTTGGAGAAAACAAACAATGAACAACATGCATGCACTTAACCATGTAAGTCAAATAATAAAGAATGGATATGATATCAGTACGCAAGTCTATGTGTCGTGTGTCATTATGTGAAATAGAAATTGTGTATGTGTATCATGAATGTAAACGTGTACAAACATTAACTAACTAAACAAACAATACGGTTAACATGTGCGGGTGCGGTGCACAGACGTATCCGTCACATACTCCCCCTCCTCTGGAAGCTCGCTGGCACAGCGGGACAGGTAGTCAGCAGTCACATAGTCCTTGCCCGGGATGTGGAGGACACGGAATCTGTAGGGCTGCAGGTCGAGATACCAGCGAGTGATCCGGCTGTTGGAATCTCTCATCCTCTCCATCCATGTCAGCGCCTTGTGGTCAGTCTCCAGAATGAACTCGCGTCCCAGAAGATAGTACTTCAGAGAGGAAATGGCCCATTTGACTGCCAGACACTCCTTCTCGATGGTGGAGTACCTCGTCTCTCTGGGAAACAGCTTCCTACTGATGAAAACCACGGGGTGTCGGTCATCAGGCGGGCCCTGCAGAAGGACGGCCCCTACACCCCGATCTGAGGCATCAGTCTGTAGAAAGAAAGTCTTAGTGAAATCTGGGCAACACAATACAGGGTCACTCCTTAGAGCTTGCTGAAGGTATTTAAAGGCCAAAACAGCCTCTTCTGTCCACCTCAACGGGTTGGGACAGTTCTGGCTGAGCATGTCAGTGAGGAGGGCAGCCCTGGCAGAGTAGTTGGGCACAAATCTATGGTACCAGCCTGACATGCCCAAAAACGACCTCAACTGCTTCCTGGTTTGTGGCAGGGGACACTGCTGAATGGCTTGGACCTTGTGGACCTGAGGCCGGCAGATCCCGTTCCCGATGACATATCCCAGGTACTCGGTCTCGACTCTGGCGAATGCACATTTGGAGGGGTTGATGGTGAGGCCAGCCTCCTTGAGACACTGAAAGACTCTCTTCAGGTGTCCCATGTGATCTGTCCAGGTGTTGCTATAAACAACAATGTCATCCAGATAGGCTGAGGCAAACTCTGACAATCCACTGATGACCCCATCCATGAGCCGCTGGAAGGTGGCCGGCGCGCGGCACCATGCAATCCAAAGGGCATCACTGTAAAGTGGAACAGGCCCCACTGTGTCTGGAAAGCAGTAAGCTCACGTGTCTTGTGGGAAAGGGGAACCTGCCAATATCCTTTACATAGATCAATGGTGGTCAAATATTTGGCTTGACCCAGACGGTCAATCAGGTCATCGATACGGGGTGTTGGGTAGGAATCAAATTTTGACACTGAATTCAAATAACGAAAGTCAATACAGAACCTGATCGATGCATCCTTTTTTGGTACAAGAACAATGGGATTGCACCACTCACTTCGGGACTGCTCGATGATGCCAAGGGACAGCATGAGGTCAATCTCCTTCTTGAGGGACTCTAGCAAGCGTTCAGGAATGCGATAACTCATGCGTTTAACAGCAGCATTGTCCTTCAGCACAATCTCATGTTCTACTACCTGTGTACGGCCAGGGTTCTCCTGGACCACCTCTGGATCACATACAGCTTGTACCTGAGCCTGTCGTTCTGGCGACAGATGGTGTAGATCCAGGACAGGCGAGGTAGGCTCCGGTAAGTACTGCTCTCCAGCATCATCCTCCTCTACCCTCCGGATCAGCAGCACTGGTAGACTGTCTGGTGGCTTTGGTCGGGGGACCCACTCTCTCAGTAGGTTGACATGTAGGTTCTTGGTAGAACGGCCACGACCTGGGGTGGAGATTTGGTAAGTGGTGGAACCAAGTTTCTTGATTACCTTGAAGGGCCCTTGCCATTTTGCCAGCAGCTTGTTTTCTTCAGTAGGTAGCATGACCAGCACTTCCTGGCCTGTTTCAAAGCTCCTCTCCCCGGCAGACCGATCATACAAGGTCTTTTGCCGTCGCTGGGCCACCACCATACTCTCCTGGGCCAGAGCAGACATCCTTGTCAGCTTCTCCCGCATCTGAATCACATAAGAGACAACATCACAGGGTTCGTTTACCTCCTGGTCCCTCTGCCAGACATCCTTCAGGAGTGAAAGAGGCCCCCTTACCTCATGTCCATACATCAACTCAAAAGGTGAATAGCTGGTAGAGGCCTGTGGTACTTCTCTGTAAGCAAACATTAGATATGGGAGCCACTGGTCCCAATCAGAACCAGAGTCACTGACAAACTTGCGGAGCATCTGTTTTAAGGTCTGATTGAAACGCTCGGTTAGACCATCGGTCTGTGGATGATATGGTGTTGTTCTTAAGCCTCTGATGCCCAACAGCTGGTATACATCCTTCAGGAGCTTGGACATGAAATGTGTGCCCTGGTCCGTAAGTATTTCACGGGGGAACCCTACCCTGGAGAAGAACTGCACCAGACAGAATGCAACAGTCTTGGCTTTGACTGACTTGAGGGGGAACACTTCAGGATATTTTGTGGCATAATCTGTAATGACTAGCAGAAACCGGTTACCAGACTTGCTCTTTTCTAGTGGACCGACCACATCCATACCTAGTCGTTCGAATGGAGTGCCTATAACTGGTAATGGCTGGAGAGGTGCTTTGGCATAGTCCCGCTTTGCGGTCAACTGGCATTGAGGGCAGCTCCGACAGTAGGCAGCTACATCTCTACGTACGCCAGGCCAAAAAAAATGTCTTTATATGCGGGCAGTGGTTCTATGCTTTCCTAGGTGGCCAGCCCAGGGAATGGAATGTCCCAGATTAAGTATTACTTCCCGGGTCGCTTTTGGAACCACCATCTGCTCAGTGGACTTAGTCTGGCGATAAAGGATACCTTGCTGTAAAAAGTAGTTATCAGGGCCACTCTCAAGTCCAGCCTCAACTTTCCCTCTCCCTTTAGCCTTGGATAAACAGCCAACTAGGCTGGGGTCTGCTTGTTGCATGTCAATAATGTTGGTCGGTATTCTAAAGCCTAGGGGAAGCTCTGGGTTTGGTTCACCTTGGGGATGGACAACAGTACCTTGAAACTTCTCTCCTTTCCTTTGCTTGCAGGGTTTCCGTGGTTTACCTGGTTCTGCCCCCACCTCTACATCATAGAATGGCAGCACAGCAAGTGTCTGATCAGGTTCGGTCGTCTGCTTAGTCTGAGCTCGGGTGAGGGCAGCATTGCAGGTCTGACGGGACTGCAGCAAATCAAACAGCACCGGCAAGTCGTTTCCTAATATGACAGGAAAGGGTAGGTTATTGGAAATGCCAACAGTGAGCAGGTAAGCTTGTCCCTGTACCTTAATATATAGATCAGCAGTGGGGTATGCCTTTTCATCCCTGTGCACACAACATATGGGAACTGTTTCCGAGGTGCGCACTTGATGGAGTGGTACATACTGCTGATGAACCAGAGTTTGTGCACTACCTGTGTCGATCAATGCCCTGAGCTCCTGGCCATTGATTTCCACTGTGATCTCCCTTGTGGGCTGCTCATACTTCCACTCGGGCTCAGTCCTGTATCGTGGAGCATAGCATAACTGGGTCAGCTTGACAGGGTTTTTAGGGCACATGGGCTTGGTATGCCCCTCCTGCCCACACAGATAACAAACAGGCACTTTTGGGCTGGAGTATCTGACAGTCATTGGCGGGTTTCCCCTTTGGGGAAACCTACCCACATCGGTGGATGCTTGGCGAGTGGCCTGCGGGAATGAACCCGGTCGCCACGGCTCCTTGGCTACCTTCCATGCAGCATTGGTCCACGTTGGTTATTCCGTCTGGCGGCCACAAAGATGTCAGCCAGACGAGCTGCTTCTGCTGCCGTGCCAGGGTCATGTTCCCGGATCCACACCTGTAGCTCAGGGGACAACATTCTCAGAAACTGTTCCAATATCATGGTTTCTCCAATGACCTTCACAGTTTTGCCTTTAGGCTGGACCCATTTGTCATACAGTTCTTTTAGCCTTACATAAAGCTCTTTAGGGGTCTCGTTGGACTGCACCTCCCATGATCGAAACCTCTGTCTGTATGTTTCTGGGTTAATATCACACTTCTGGAGAATGGCTGTTTTGACTTGGTCATAATCAAGTAAGTCATCAGCATCCATGTTTACATAGGCACTCCTGGCCTTACCAGTGAGTAGAGGAACCAGTCGAAAGGTCCAATCTGCTTTATGCCACCTACAGGCACCTGCAATGCGCTCAAAAGTTACTAGAAAATGTTCAATATCATCTGAATCAGTCAATTTTTCCAGTCTGGGTTCCTGGGGAACTCGATACTGACCAGAGAGGCTGCCCGTGTGTTGGCTGGCTCCAAACAGTAACTCTGCCTGTAGGTGAGTCCTCTGGGGGTGGTAACGTGGCTGGGAAGGTACGTGCTGTGACTTCCAACTGAAGTAGAGAGAACTGATGCTGGATGTCTTTAACCTACTGCCCTTGCCTTGCCGCTTCTTCCTCCATTCGGGTCTCCCTGACCTGTTGCTGGCCCATAAAGGCTCGGAGGATGTTGGATAGGTCTGTTAGGGTGGGTTCTCCACTGACACCTCCAGGTGGCTCACCGGCCCCTCCAGTTGCTCCAGGTTCTTCCCCATCGTCGTTTTCCACATTGTCTTCTGGTACTTCTGGTACAGCCGACTGCTGCCCGGGGTTCCCCCTTCCCCTTCCTCGCCGCATTTTCTTCAGGGAAGCAAGGGAGAAAAAAATAAAAATAGTAATTCCAAAAAAAAACCACGTCCTCGGCGTGCTGATCCCACCGCTGTCACCATTTGTAAGGGACCAAGCAGCCAGACAAGGAGGACACAGTGGTTTTGGCAAAAAGTAAGGGTTTTATTTTACCCATTTCAAAAACATAATTTAAATATAACATAAATATGTCAAAATAATATAGCAGGACAAAAACAGACCTGAACAGAACGGAAGACAATGACAACTAAGAACTCAAAACTATATATAGGCCCTGGCCAGATAGATTAATCTAAGTGGGCTAATTGATAATTAATATTTTACTAAATAATATCTTACACTTCTAATTAATCTAATAAACAACACACAACACACAACACAACTACCAAACTGCACAACTAATAATCTTAATTAATAAGGAAATACATATAAGGAAACTAAATTAAAATACAATAAACCCCCCCCCGACATCTCCCGCGACATGGTTTGGTCCACCACCCCCATCCGGCCATTTAGGACCGATCAGTCGCAGCTGCTCTGTTTGCCCAGAGTGGGGATGGCTGGCTGCAGAGTTGGAGAAAACAAACAATGAACAACATGCATGCACTTAACCATGTAAGTCAAATAATAAAGAATGGATATGTCAAATGGATATATCAGTATGCAAGTCTATGTGTCGTGTGTCATTATGTGAAATAGAAATTGTGTATATGTATCATGAATGTAAACGTGTACAAACATTAACTAACTAAACAAACAATACGGTTAACATGTGCGGGTGCGGTGCACAGACATATCCGTCACAGAACCGTTATCTTTCCCAGCTCCTACCTCTCAGCTGGAACTTAAAAACAGGCATCTGGCAACCAGTAAAAAGAAATGTGAGTACACAAATAGAATAGAATAGAATAGAAATACTTTATTCATCCCTAGGGAAATTTGGCACTACAAATCGCTCACAGTAAACAGTAGACATTTAGACAAAAACAAAAGTCACGAATAAAACCTTTACTTCAGTGTGTTCAAACCTCTGGTACTCTATTTCATGATTTTTCTTGGTTGTGTAAGAAACTTCAGGATGTTTCAAAAGAGACCAGACTCATGCATTTATACATGTGCAGTATAAAGTATAATAAATCGCAAAGTACTTTGGGTATGCAACAGTTAAAATGTAAAAAAAATAAAACATTTAGGCCCTATGCTTAACTCAATGGACGCCACAGACTTGAGCATTGTTTGTTCCTACCACTTTTTGCAGGGCTATAACTATATTCTATATTATAGTGAAGTGTCTTTCTTAGCTTCATTCATCTCTATCTGTGATCGTATAGTTTTCTATTTCACCCTTCTCCTCTGCATTGGTTAGGTATTTTTCTCAGATGTTCGGTTCAAGTGAGGGGAGACGGACAACGTGGTCAAGATCAACGGGCGGCGGTTGTTTATTAATACCATAGCTTAGGAATCAACAAGTACATCGTCTTTCATTCAATCTAATCGTCTCTCGGTGCTGTTCGCTGTCTCAGGTTGTCCATGGCAACAACGCGTCCTCTCTTAGTGGTTTGCTGGTCTGGTTGTTAAGGCAACCTGGCCTCCGGGTCCTCTGCGGTTTGGGAGCGCTTGTTTCGTCTACCCTCGGTGGAGTCTGCTATGAGCCTCGGCTCGGTCATCTGGTCTCAATTGGCTCTCTGTCTCATCGGCTCTTCAGTGGCCTGAGTGGCGAGTCTCCCTCTGTCGGTGGAGGTTTTCAGCGCTCCAGCTGCGATGCGATCTCTGTCATCGTCTGTGTCTCCCTCTCGCTGTGTCAAGGCTCTGCTCTCGAGTTCTGTGTGTCTCTCCAGGTCCTTTCTGGTGTGTCTGTCTCCAGTCTCCAGGTTTCCTTCTGGTCTCCTCCTCCCGTCACCGGGTGTGTGTCTCTCTGTCCGTCGCCATCAGCCCTTTTTATCAGAGCAAGAGAGAGAGAGAGAGAGAGAGAGGGGGAGGGGGAGACAGAGAGCGAGAGGGAGGGGGAGACCCTGCCTGCCTATTCACGTCCATGATCTGCCTTATTTTTGGTCACATTCCAGCAGAAACCTGTCTGCTGGTGTCCTGTGACCACATGTTACACAATTTCTTCTGCTGACACAACCGTTTGGGTCTGGTGACAACGGTTTTCACAGTTTGAATCTGCTGACACTTTACTTGAGAAATACATCATCATGCTTGTGACAAAAATGTTTACCTAGTGTAGATAAGAAACAGACTACTTTTTCAGACAGTGTCCAGACAACAAACCATATGCCTATTGGGTTCATTATTTTATATTTAGCATTAGCATTTCACCACATGTTATTTGATTTCCATCTCGTAGGACGATTTACTAGTCTCCATGAAAACACCACATTTTGCAAATGGTCTAACCCTTCATCTCTGATATTTACCAATTAACTGCATTTCTTATTGTTTCTTCCGTTTTCTGATTTGCTAAACCTTGATGCATTTTGAACACTTGGCCTCACTTGAGTGCTGCTGACTCATCTATCTGAGAGGCTCTTTTTACAGTCCGATTCACTCTGTCCCCTGACCACTCTGCCATGTCGTAACTTGAAAGTCCTTACTTAGGGTAGGGGTCAGTTTTATTGTCTTAAGGTCAGCCATCTGTTTCTGGGGAGTCAACCTGCCTCAAGCCTAGGGTCTCAGAAATAACTTCACATGGTGTACTCTACATGGCCCTTCTCTCAATCAGCATTTTTGTCTTTCTAATCATTACCTTGTACATTTCACTTGCATTTATTCATGTTTTCATTTAGAAATATACGACAATCCACCCTTAGGGGGTTTAATAACCCACTATACAACATTAATTTTCTAAATTAAAACATGTTAAAAATCATAATCATAATTTTTGCTAATATTTTTAAAAATTTTCAAAAAAATCCAAAATTTACCCAAATCGAACTACAAAACCCTTTTCCATCTGTACAGTTACAAAATCATCATTTCACCTACCTTTTCCTCCTTTCACAGTTTATACACATTATCAGTTATTATTATGACATCCAGTCTAAGAAAGCTGTTCCTGTTTTTACAAGAAACACTCTTTCAATAATAGCTTTTTTGTTTAGACTATTTTATCCATGTAATTAGCTTAAATGTCTATTTTGTGTAATGGACTCTGCAAGAAAAGATTAATACATCACACCACTAAAAGATTAACTCTCTAAACATTTGAGGGAAATTCAAACAAGCAAACATAAATTATTTCTTCTCCTTGAAAAGACCACTGAGGCCTCAATTATTCTTCGCTTTCATCCCTGTTTAAACCTCCTGAGGCCTTTACTGCTAACTCGTTTTTGACCGTTTTCTTCTTGTTGTATCTTGTGCTAATCACCGCCTCTTCTTCGTTGTATGCAGGTCTCTGGTACTGCTCCGATTTTCCACAGAAGGAAACGATTTTCCCTCTGTCCTTTTTGCATTTTGGATTATTTTACAAAACACACAATAGATTGGAAACATTTATTTTCGCAGATACATTCTCTACTGTTCTGCATTCTGACAATACATTTTTCTCCAAATTAATTATCTATGTATTTCACAGCTTCTTACGTTAGCATTCAATCAAATCATCTTTGTCTCATTTCTTTTTGTGCTGTACTGTTTTACTAGATCAAATATCTTAAGATCAACACAACTACCACTTCCACCCTTGACAGTGGAATAACCATTATTTCACTTTCAAATACCTTGTTTCCCGACAGCTCCTCGGTCCGGACAGCCAGCTCTAGACGAGGCCAATCACCAACAGAACCTATGTGCATGGTCAACAAACCACAGTCCCTTTAAACACACATCACACACACTCCGCCAGCTTTCAACAAGCCGGTGCAGAGTCTTCCATAAGTCAATCATCAAATTCACATGTCTGCACTCTACATGAACACTGTCTCGGCCAATTGGCGACCAAAAACCTACAGAGCTTTCTTATAGACAGAGAAATATGTTTCCCCAACACTTACCATAACCCAAAAAGTGACACAACCCTCCAGATTCTACATCTGGAGTCTTAATGAGCGGAAAACAAACCATGAACCAGCTCCCGTCCATTCCCAGTTTCCAGCTCATTATATCAGACCTCCTACCAGTCCCGCTGTGTCACCACCACCTGCTATCCCTGACCGGCGAGAGAACTCCCCCAGCCAGCCAGTTCCTAATAAAAAATATAGTCAAACAAAAACAAAGAAAATTGTAAATAAACAAAAATTGTGAGTGCCTACATGCTACACACCCATCAAACAGAACTTAACAATCATCTAGAGGCATAAATACCCCCGCAAAACTAAGACAGCAAAATTAGAAATCCAAAAAGAAATAAAATAAGTAATGAAATAATAATTGTGGTTTTCTATATATTTTTTTTTTTTTTTTTTTTTTTTTTTCAACTTTGACCACCCTTTGATCAAGTATTGTAATCACTACTATAAATAGTCCTTTGTTTCTAACTCTGTCTAATATTATGTGTTCCATTGTTCCTGTCTAAAACCATACATTTAGTTAGTTTAGATTAATCCATGCAATTTTCCCAGTTACTTCATCCCATCAACAGCCCCAACTTACCCTGGTTAGTCTTCCAAACCATTTTAGTAACTTGCACACCTAATCAAACCTTATCTATGTATCCTCATCTCTATCCTTATTCTAACCAGTCTCATTTTCCATTTCAATTTATCAATAACTCTATTTACTCGAGCACCCAAAAGGCTTTGTTTGTGCATTTCCGCTTTGCTCTTATTCAACCTATGACCTATGCAGACACCCCCTCTGAAAATGTCCCAACTCTCCACATTCCCAGCAACCCTGTTTCGACTCTCGCTTCTTACTGGACGTTCGCTGAGTCCGCCACCCTTTGTAACATGACCGAGCGAAATGGCCAACCTCCCCACAATTCCAGCACACAGCCGACGCCGGCCATCCCAGGGGTTCCAGTTTACCCAGTTTACCACGACTCCCACAGTCTCTCGGCTGGCCTCCCACCGTCCTCGCCAGGTCCACCCCTCTCCTGTCCTCTGGTCGCATGTCCTGTTGCCTGGAGGAGAGAGGGGCATACCTGTCCTTTTCTGCTGCCTCTCCTCGGGCCTTCTCTTGTTGGGAGGGGCCTGGAAACTCACCCCTCCTGCGGTTCTGTTCACCCTGTCGCGGCCCAGTTCCCTGTCCGGGCAACAGAGCACAGGGCATTCTTTGATCACAGCGGCCTAGGTCAGACGCCCGAAGCATGATCTCAACAGCTGTCGCTTCTAGCAGCGCAGCCTTTCTTGCCAGTTCTCGCTCCAATCTCTGAGTCTCGTGTGCGGCTTGACCGATCTCCAGCTGTGTCTTCATCAGATCCCGATGAACCGCCTCGTGTTGTTCGAACGCTGTCACAAACGCTCTCCGTCGTCTATAGGATGCTGCCTCCTCCCCCATCTCAGCACCGGCGGTTTGACTTCCCATCGTTGGGCTCCGCCTCTCATCTTGGCTTTGGTGCTGAGGGCAGGGTGGACATGGGAAACGGGTGGGCTGTAGAAACTGTTCGTGTATTCCATACCTGCTGTTGGTCTCAGTTCCAGCCCTCCGGCCAGAGTGGACTTCGTGGGACTGCTGTAACCTCAGTCTCTTTTTCTGCCCCTTGGTTAAACCGCAGTCGCCTGCAATGGACACTCCAGCTTGAATCGGTTCTGGTTGGAGTAACACCGTTGTCACTGGTTCACTCCCCTGTATCGGAACCAAAGTCAACATCTCAAGTCCTTCTGTCGTACTGGTCACATGAGAGAAGTCCATATTCAAATCAATCAGATCATCACTGGTAAAGTCTATCTGGGAAATGTCTGCAGAGGCTCTCGGCCTTCTCTCCCCAATGGCCCGATCACTAAGGCCCTTTTCCATATTGTTGTTGTTGTTATTCTATTGTTATTGCATTTAACGCTTCAGTTGTTCCTATCAATTTTCCACTAAGGTGAACTTCCTATGTTACTGTCATTCATTCCACTTTCAACACACTCTTGTAATCACCGTTTGAAAAAACAAGTTCCTCTGTCTTTCACTATTTCCACTTACTTGAGTTAAAACACTCACACTGTCAAAATTTTACTGTGCAGACAAGGATTGATAATTGGCTTATCATTCATACTTATACCAAGGCTCATTTACAGCCTTTTTCCCTAGTTGGTTATGGAAATCGTTAGAGCTCCTGTCCGGCCGAGCACCTGTACAGAAAGAAAGCAGAAACATCCAGACTTAATACAGTGGCATTTCCCTTATTATTTCCACTCTTCGTTATGCATTGGAAATGTCGGGCAACACTATACTAAAATACTCAGAGAGACACAGTGTGATTTGTTTGAAAAAATAACGATACAGCTTATCTTGTTTTTTGTCCGTTCCTTCAACAGGAACACTGGAGGTTTCCAATCCCCTGTGTGCTCTCTCCACCTGATTTCCTGGGAAATATAATCATTAATCCCCTTCCTATCCATTGTCTAATAATCCTTTGTAAACCTGGTCCTTCATCTGATTCTAACCTCTCTTTGCTTGATGAATCCGTTCATCCTAACCTTATTTCTTACTTTTAAATGTCCGATTAGCGTATCGACTAAATGTATTATTCGCTTTTGCTTCACTCCTCATACAACATCAATTTCATTCACTCCTTATACACACAACCATTACCCCCCACAACACTTAATACAAATTAATTAGTGTTGCTACTGCTACCAACCACCTAATCAGGGAAAACAATAAACTTTTAGCAACTTAGATCACTAAAACCCTGACCGACACATAGTACAGCTGGCCACGTTAATAAATTCACGGACACCTGCACTATGCCACCTGCAATATTCACCCAGCTCCCTGAATACACAAAGAACCGTCAACTCACAGCCCAAAGCGTCCTCCCTTCAGTTTCGAACCTGAACGGAAACACCCCAAGCTTTACCCACCAAGAATATCACAAAACAACCTACCATCACCTGCACCTAGACAGGCCAGCGCCCATCCGGTACCTACCTCACATACACAATAACAACGCAGTACAAATAAACCTACAACCAAATGCCCCACAACATGCCACAAACCTAGGGATGGCGAAATACAAGGATAGACAGAGGGGGGGCGAAGGGAAAAGAAAAAAGGAGGGAGGGATACAGGGATCCAGGGACTGAGGGGAGGAAAGGGGGGGGGGGGGGGGGGGGGCAGCACACAATGCAACATCAACTATTACCAAAACCGTCTACACTCAATCAGCAGAATACCCCGTATTGCCTGGTCCCGTTTACCCACAGGACTTCAAACACTATCACCATCATCTGCTGCCAACTCTAACTTAAATCAACCTTAACTTCAATCAGACTAAAAGAGTCCGCATGGAGAGACATAGAGGGAGGGGGGGAGGGCTCCAAAATAACCATGAATATCCTATTTACCCTTACGCAATAATTTAGCAAGTAACACCATTCTAATATAACCAATATAACCAATTTTAATATAACCAATACTCCACGCCCATGATGAATTGAAAATGGGGGACCCTGATGTAAACAAGACGAAAGTCTTTCTCTGGTCTGCATCCCCTTAACAATTGTGTGTATTGAGCTGTACCGTATTGTACCCATTCACAATCTGTTAATAAATTCTTCAATCAATCAATCAATCAGGCAATCTATCCTAAACAAAACTCCCTTTGTGCACCTGTCATCTCACAAAGTTAAGCTGGGAGACAGGGATGGAGCGGAGGGGGGCGGGGGTGGAGGAGGGAGGGAGGGAGGGAGGGAAGGAGGGAGAGAGGGAGGGAGGGAGGGAGGGAGAGAGGGAGGGAGGGAGGGAGGGAAGGAGGAAGGGGAGAGTGTGAACGAGGAAGGAAGAGACAGAGGAAAAAGGGGGGGAGGGGGGGGGTTCACGCCAAATCCCATCACAAAACGCCGCTGCTCTCACTTCAACCATACTTGGCCAATAACAAATACAGATTTATAATCAAACAAGCATACACATCCATCATCAATAACTGAAAAAACCGAATATAAAGAACTCACAAATTCCCACAGATTGCCGCTACTCAAAACCTATTATAACCACAACTGCTCTCTATTGCTTACTGCACCTCGTTCCACCTGTAAAGGTGAAACTATAAAAGAGGCAACAGCGCCCTCCGCTGGAACGTCTTGTCCATCACCACCATTTCACTACAGCACTCACCACTTCCTGTAGGAGGCGCCCACGCCTCCCCCGCAAGTGCGTCATCACGTAAACCACCCCAAGACGTCAACTTGACGTTCTACCTCAACCACAAAACTACAATTCCCAGAACCCTCTACACCGGAAGTCCCTGTCCACCGTCTCTCTAAGATCCCGCGCCAGCAAAAAGTAGCAACACGCGAGATTCCGCGAGAGTTCAACCATGCTATATTGTTAGCACAGGTAGCTTAGCATCTTAGCTTCGTTAGCTCAGTGCTGCTAGCTCCTATTAGCTTAGCTCAGCATCCAACATCACTCCTCCTAAACGGCCCCTTCTCCTGTTGATCCGAGCGGCACAACACATCGCAACGTTTACACAACCCCAGCTATACCCCGTAACACAACTTTAATCCTATTTAGCCCCCGTTCACAGAACATATATTATTATCCTTATTCTAGCACGCTCGCCCGATTGGCCCCGCCTGACCGAAATACACAGTATATTAAACGCACCCCAAGCTCCGACGTTCCCAGTGACGTCATCAGCTCCAAATCCCCGTTTTCTTTGATCTTTACTACATTACTTTTAGACTTCCACACCACCGTCATGAAAAATGTCAACGCACACTTCACATCATCTAGGTTCCATCACACATGCCATTCATTCAATTCACTCGAAAACGCAACACAGCGTCCACACGTTAGTCGCGTCGCGCTCAGCTAATGCTGGCAGGACAGGGGTGTGGTTTCTCCCCGCTGCAGCCTTGGCCACCTGGTTCATAATATTACAAAAAATACCTTGGCATTCACTCAGAGCTCCTAACATTCATCCATTCAAACACATATACTTAGCAAACAATGTCCCATTCATAAGCACACCAATCATTTATGCACACATTCCTTCCAAACGCATTCCCTCGCTTCTTTCACACAGTATCCTCCTATTTTCTAATCCCCTGTGCAGTATCTACTTCCAAAGTGCTTCATATATCTACTGAGTCCGCGTTGCTATACCCCTGAGAAACCCACTCCATTCATGTATTGTGGCCCGTGAAGAGTTTTCATTCCTCCACGCGGCTGATGTTCTTCAGATATCGACCTTAGCCAATCTGAGCCTAAATGACGTCGGATTAGAATTGGTAATTCGCTTATGGAACGTCTTCCAAAGTCCACTACTCCGTCGCACCGATTCTAAGTGTGGTTTCTACAGCATTCTAGCCCGAACCCTAACTTCTTCTCATCTCCCTGTTCTCTGTTTCTCTTCGCGGAACTAGGCTACCCCTGTACTACCACGGTTCTCTTATTCTACTCTACACTCCGTTCTCTGTTCTCTTCGTGGAACCAGGCTACCCCTGTACTACCACGGTTTTCTCATTAAACTCTTTACCTTACCCTCTAATGAACCACTCCGTCACTCACAGTCCCACGTCCCGCTATCTGTGACTAATCTCCGATCTACTGCTCCTCCGCCGGTCCCCTCAAATATTTTACCTAATCCCTAGCCTATCCCCTAAGCTGATATAACTAAATACAGACATCTATTTCCTCTCCTCACTTGGCCTTGTACCAACTATAGGCATCCTAACTGAACATCCCCTAACCCCTACGCTTCCATAAGTGCAGCGCCGGTGCGTGGCTGAGACCAGAGCCAGGTTGTGAACCCTGGACCCCGGTACTCCTCCAACACCAACTTTATCCTGGTCCATTTACAACTCATTCCTAACCTAATGCAATAGCAACCCCAAAATGCGAGACTGCTCCGACCATTTACCAATCTTAAACGCCATCACTACTTACCTAGTCCTGCTGGCCTGTCGAAGCGGTGATGATTATCTCATTTCAGCCGTAGAGGCGTCGACGAGGTCCATCTCCCAGAAGTAGCTTTCCGTCGTCTCCAACCGGTTCTGGTCGAATGTAGCACGGGTCACGGACCAATTGAAGTGTCTTTCTTAGCTTCATTCATCTCTATCTGTGATCGTATAGTTTTCTATTTCATCCTTCTCCTCTGCATTGGTTAGGTATTTTTCTCAGATGTTCGGTTCAAGTGAGGGGAGACGGACAACGTGGTCAAGATCAACGGGCGGCGGTTGTTTATTAATACCATAGCTTAGGAATCAACAAGTACATCGTCTTTCATTCAATCTAATCGTCTCTCGGTGCTGTTCGCTGTCTCAGGTTGTCCATGGCAACAACGCGTCCTCTCTTAGTGGTTTGCTGGTCTGGTTGTTAAGGCAACCTGGCCTCCGGGTCCTCTGCGGTTTGGGAGCGCTTGTTTCGTCTACCCTCGGTGGAGTCTGCTATGAGCCTCGGCTCGGTCATCTGGTCTCAATTGGCTCTCTGTCTCATCGGCTCTTCAGTGGCCTGAGTGGCGAGTCTCCCTCTGTCGGTGGAGGTTTTCAGCGCTCCAGCTGCGATGCGATCTCTGTCATCGTCTGTGTCTCCCTCTCGCTGTGTCAAGGCTCTGCTCTCGAGTTCTGTGTGTCTCTCCAGGTCCTTTCTGGTGTGTCTGTCTCCAGTCTCCAGGTTTCCTTCTGGTCTCCTCCTCCCGTCACCGGGTGTGTGTCTCTCTGTCCGTCGCCATCAGCCCTTTTTATCAGAGCAAGAGAGAGAGAGAGAGAGAGAGAGGGGGAGGGGGAGACAGAGAGCGAGAGGGAGGGGGAGACCCTGCCTGCCTATTCACGTCCATGATCTGCCTTATTTTTGGTCACATTCCAGCAGAAACCTGTCTGCTGGTGTCCTGTGACCACATGTTACACAATTTCTTCTGCTGACACAACCGTTTGGGTCTGGTGACAACGGTTTTCACAGTTTGAATCTGCTGACACTTTACTTGAGAAATACATCATCATGCTTGTGACAAAAATGTTTACCTAGTGTAGATAAGAAACAGACTACTTTTTCAGACAGTGTCCAGACAACAAACCATATGCCTATTGGGTTCATTATTTTATATTTAGCATTAGCATTTCACCACATGTTATTTGATTTCCATCTCGTAGGACGATTTACTAGTCTCCATGAAAACACCACATTTTGCAAATGGTCTAACCCTTCATCTCTGATATTTACCAATTAACTGCATTTCTTATTGTTTCTTCCGTTTTCTGATTTGCTAAACCTTGATGCATTTTGAACACTTGGCCTCACTTGAGTGCTGCTGACTCATCTATCTGAGAGGCTCTTTTTACAGTCCGATTCACTCTGTCCCCTGACCACTCTGCCATGTCGTAACTTGAAAGTCCTTACTTAGGGTAGGGGTCAGTTTTATTGTCTTAAGGTCAGCCATCTGTTTCTGGGGAGTCAACCTGCCTCAAGCCTAGGGTCTCAGAAATAACTTCACATGGTGTACTCTACATGGCCCTTCTCTCAATCAGCATTTTTGTCTTTCTAATCATTACCTTGTACATTTCACTTGCATTTATTCATGTTTTCATTTAGAAATATACGACAATAGCTATTGATACAATACTATGGCCCATTTGACATCGACTATCTATCGTTCAATATGTGAAAAAGAAATCTTTTTTTCATCCACACATTCCCGTTTTATACCGTAGTGAATATGAGTATAGTTTTAGAGTGATCCTGTATAATCCCAGAAAACGACACTATGCAGCAATACGTGCATTTCACTAAAAGCGCTGCCGTTTCTCGCCTGGACACGGTACTATTTCCAAATCAAATATATATTATAGGTATTATGTTTCATCATTGAGGAAAAAAAGGGTGTTTTGGGGTGTTTCTCAATGTATGTGATGTATAGATTGGGGGGAGATGGTAGCATGGAAAGGTGCCAGGTCAGAGAGGTCGAAATGAGCAGGAGACGGTGGTTCAGAGCGAGCAGGGTGTTAGTGTGAGTACCACACTGAGCAGGGCAGAATGTTTTGAATTCCCCAGTACATCAACATTGATAAGAAGAGCACAGGGCACAGACAGAGAGCGGAGAGAGGTTCATCATTAATGAAACAGTAATGAAACGTTTAGAATGTGTGTCTAAAGGTTAAAGCAGTTGTCATGGCAGCGGCACCTAGTGACCAGAAGAGGGGCGGGGCCATCATTGCTATGACGAAGATCATATAAATCGAACAGTGGTTCCAGGTAAGGGCAGACTACAATCTGACTAGGACTGAGATCACGCAGAGGAGACTCTCTCCTCTCATCACGGAGAGGGGGGGGGGGGGAGGAAGGATGCCACATCATCATTAGCTTCGGCTAACACGAGGATGGTCTTAGCTAACGACCAGGCCTGACCACTATCGGACTGAATAGCAGAAGGACGATAGACTGAACACACCGAAAGATCTTTAGAATAGATCTTACAAGGACAATACGAAATGGTTCCCATCTGATTATGAGGTCTCTGTTTATCAAATAAACAACACTTCTCCTTGTAAGGTATTACGCTGTGTCAAAGTGTCGAATTCTTATGAAGGTGGAGAATTATTATGGTGGCGGATCGCACTAACGGGGAGAGATAAGGATTGTACAGCCAGTATATGAGATGTCGGGATCATTAAAATTACACAACGCAGAGGGACCATGGAGAGGTGATAACACAAGAAGACGTGATACTGGCCGATCGATCAGAATCTAACATCATGAATGCATGAATGTCACATAAAAGGCTGATAGACTACCACTCATTTAGAATTCAGACTAAGTCTAGTAAAATCTCCCTCCCAAAAGCAGGAACCCCATAGTTAAAACTTGAACCTGAGGGCGGTCAGGTGGCGTAGCGGAGATTGCGCTCGTCACCAATGCAAGAGGCTGCGGTCTCGACTCCCGGAGTCAGCATTGCTTGAGGCTTGGGCTGATTGCTATACTAACCCGTTTGGCTGGGTTAGGGGGAGGGCAAGTCATGGGTGGGAATCTGGCGTTGTGGACAGCGACACCTACAGGTCAGGTCTGGGCGCTTGCTCAGCGGAGGCAGGACTTGATGAAGGCAGCGTGACCTCCCACGTGTTACACTTCACCAATGAGAGTCCTCGCTGCCAAGTGAAAAAAGAGTCACTGGCTGTCGCCGCGCCTGTCGGAGGAAGCGTGCGGATGACTTCAGGGTTCCCTTGTACCGACCAGTGGGAGAACATGCGCACAACAACCAGGTAGGGGAGGGGGGGAATTGGCACGACTAAAATTGGGATGGGGAGAAAACGGAGAAAAATCGGAGAAAGAGAGGATTAAAAAAATAATAACTTGAACCTGTGATTGTAACGTACCCCCCGGTCCTGCTGGACCAGACGGTAACTTTCCCCCCGGTTCGGCTGGACCAGGCATTGGACTTTCACAACCTCCTTTCAGAAACAATACACCACTGCACAATACACCACTGCCATCTGGTGGCCTGATCCAGATGTTGCAGCTCTGGGGTCAAGCCATTCAGCTATGTTATATTATTTGCACCAATCTGTGTTTTGTACATTTATTGTCTTTGTTGTTGTATTGTTTCCACTGTTTTAGTGTTGTGTTCCTACGGTCTGTGTTTTGTAAATGTGTTCTAGTCTTGTGTGTCTCAGTATTGTACAATTGTTTCTAGTATATTCCCGTGTTTCAGTTTTGTGTTGTTTTGTTAACACAGCTGTGTCCATTCAACAATCACCCTCTTGTCTCTAATTAGTGTTTGTATTTAAGTGTTGTCGGCCCAGCATCCATTGCTGGGTCATTACGTCCTGTTACCCTTGTTTACGTGTTATCATTCGTGAAGCTTCCCTGTATCCTGTGTTTCCTGTCATAATAAGTAAAGTTTGATTATCACTACGCCGTCTCCTGCCTGCTCTCTCCAAGCTCTCCGTGTTTACATCTGCATCTGGGTTCCAGTCATCATGCCATCTAAGCGTAATCGTAACAGTGATGTCATTAAGATAATAATTATTATCTTCATTAAGAAATAATAATAATAATAATGTAATAATGTATACATTATATGTATAACTATTTAGGAGCAGTGGGCAGCCACACAGTGCGGTGCCCGGGGACTAACTTCAGTTGTAATTGTATAGTATTATTTGATAAACCATAAATTCTAAAATGAATTAAAATGTTCCTAAAAGAAAAGGTTTAAGCACAGAAGGTCAGAAGACAGCTGTCCTCTGCAAGTCATAAAAGATCACTAGGTTGTAAAAACCCTCAAAGCTACATCCTGCCTGAAACTTGTGGACATACAGATAAGAGAAAAGAATGTCTGTTGCTAGGTTAAGGAACACGGTAACTAATCATCAAGTCATGTGCAAAATGAATGGATCATGGGTCTAGTCCTATAGAAACAGTCAAAGTGTAACAGTTGGAGATCAAATATACTGGTAAAAACTAGAGTGACTTAGTTCATAGATTGTGTGGGTTTACAGAGACATTGTGCTCACAACAAGAGGTGGATTTGCATACAAGGGTTGGCAACAGCTGCAGACAATAGAGGGAGTAGTCACATATCTGTGTTATCTGTGACACTGCCCCTGTGAGCACTACATGTTGAGACAGATGCAGAGGAGGAGCGAAGCGTCATTATTTCAGTAACCCAAATATACTTTCAAATGTCTGCTTCTGTACTCAAATTTGCTTAAAATGAATTGCAAATATTTCGGCTATATTGTGGTAATAATCCTGAAGCTAATGATATGAAAAATGCTATGGTTATGATAAAGAATCACGAGTTTTGAAATTAAGCCACTTCTAAAACTAAATTGGAAAATACTTAAAGTGCTGAATACTAACTGTATAAAATAGATAGTGATTTAAGTTAAAAGAATATTATTAGAAATTATAGAAGTGGACTTAATGATAAAAATACTGTGATTCTCATTTAGCAGCAAGAGAAACTACTCAAAACTGATATGTCTGTTTATGGAATCAATCTCAATTCGAATATATATATCTTGGGTTTAATAACAAAAGTATTAAGTTAGTTTAGACGGTATCTATTTTTCTGATTTGAAACAAAGTAGAGAGAGTTGGCCTACTGAGGACAACCTTCTATTTCAAATTCAAACTTAGAGAGCCCGTGATTGGAGGAAAACATCTTCTTGACGTCACTCCTGTGACATCACGCAGACACTCCAGGCTCATTGATAAAAAGGGGGGTGCTGTGACTGTGAGCAACACAAGAAAAACGGAACCGACACAGGAAGACCTCCCGATTCACACAGAGGAGCGGCAGCAGGAACAAAGGAACACACGGAGAAGAAGCTTTTGGAACGAGAACAGAATCCTCTTTGTTGTCAGAAGAGAACAAAGACAATCAAGAACTACCATTCTTTAATCTACTTTCTTAGTCTAGTTTGGATCGCAGACGGCAGAGTGTCTAGTGATCACGACTATAGCGTTCTTTATTTTAATTGAAACAGATCATTTTTGTATGACTTTGTGGATTTTAATAAACCACTACTTTTGAAATAACTACACTCTCCTTTTCTTATTTCTGTTCCTCCGCCGTGAAGCAAGGCCAGCTTTCTGGTCTTTGAAAGTAGTACAAGGGAAGTAGGACGGACAAATCACAACGCAGAGGGACTTAGCGGGTTCTGTATAACAGAACCATTCACCCTTGTAACTTCATAATGCCAGTACCTTTGTCAAGGACAATAGCAAGATATACCATAGCATAGCATGCATGCATTTTAATTTCAAATCTAAATAAATCTGAAGCAGCTCCACAGAAAATGTGTCAACGTTAGGTTTTGATGGTGACAGCAGCATTGTGCTATATGCTCTGTGACACCTGCATGTTTGTAACATTCAGTCATATATCATGGTTTCTCCCTCTGAGACATCAGACATGGTGGGTAGATGATTCATGAGAATGTCAACTGCACATCGGCCACAACATGCACTGTTACGGACTCTGTCCTTATTTCATTCCTTATTTCATTATGTATTATGTATGCATGTAATATTATATTGTGTGGGTTATTATTATTAGGCAGGTTGTAGTGTTTTCTTGTCTCCCTCCTATATAATCTATCTACCTCTCAGGGTCAATCACCATTCCACTCCAACCAACAGAAGAAGCAGCAGCAACCACAGCTGAGGCTCATCAGCCTAATTGGCCTCCACATCCCTTCATATAATCCCTGTGTATGCATTGTTAGCGAGAGCTCTGTCGGTGTATGTGGGTAATTATATCTGGTGGTGTTGTGGTAGAGCTCTCATTGTTTTTTGTGTATGAGCTAGTTAAAGCTCTGTTGAGCCCATGTTTAGTGCATGAGCTAGTTAAAGCTCTGTTGAGCTCATGATTGGTGCTTGAGCTAGTTGAAAGCTCTGTTGAGCTCATGTTTTGGTGCATGAGCTAGTAGAAAGCTCTGTGGAGCTGTTGTTTGTGTGAGAGCTGGTCAAGGCTCTGGTTTTCTAGCAATTCCCTATAGTATTGTACCGTTTTGTGATCCTGCCTGTTGTACATTTCTGTTGTACCCATAACCTGTTTCTGTATTTATGTATTTCTCGTCACCCAGCTTATGGTGATTGTTTTTCTTATATATTAACCTTTTGTTTTGCACACAGGGACATTGAGGGCAGTGAAGATACCCTGGGGTCTACACCTGCATCACGTAGGAGAACCACTGTTAAAGACACCAGCTTAGAGTGAGCACCACCTCCTGTACTTTGGGGCGTCCGCGCCTGTAAAGGGGGGGGGGGCTTTGTTTTATTTTGATATTATTTGGTGCTCACTGGTAGGTCCTCTTTGCTCTCTGTGTTGCTGATCCTCACTTGTGTAAAATAAATATTGTTATTTTACAACCCGTCTATGGTGTTTTGTGTCACTGCATCCTCACCTATCCTGTCTGTGGCCTAGTGTTGCGTCTCCCCACGGGGGCACGTAACATGCACACTGAGGCTATGTTCCCCCTCAAACTACAAAAGACAACTATTTGTACAAAGCAACTCAATCTCTTGTCAACAGGGTAACCAATTACATGTAATGAGAAGTCCATAACAGTTACTGGAAGGGGAGGGTTAGATTGTGAGATTATACAGGATACATTAACAAAATTAAGATTGTGAGATTATAAAGTGCATTAATATACATAATTTTTAATGGTGGTTCTGATTGTACAGTGTATTCTACAGAATATGGCGGTCAATTAACCTATGGTAGAAATAACCTCCTTTTATGCGACTGTGTTTTCCAGTGAATTCCATTTACTGATTTATCATCAGTCACCTGGAAGGGTTTCCATCTCCAGCTTAACCTTCTAAACCCTGGCCGCCGTGGAGCAATAAAGCATTACATCACGCACAGGAGTGGGTTATGAGAATTAGACCATGCCTAGGGGTGGTTGCTCAAGAGGCTCAAACTGGGCCTCGGATAACCAGCCTCGGACCAGTTGGAGGTCCCAACTCGGAGATAGAGAGCGTTCCACCGGCTTAAGGCGCAGAGCGCCAAGCAGGAAACGCTTCACAAGAGGGTGGCTGAACAACGTAACGCCCTCAAACCCCACATGACAAGAGGATATAGCCGCGGCAGTCTATCCAAAATAGACTGAAGGAAGGAAAGGACAGCGTCCAGGGGGCAGGACACCGGATCCCAGCCCCCCTTCTTACACCACTCCTGGAAAATACGCCACCTACCCGCATAACCCGCGATAGTGGAGGGAGCATGCGCGTTCCGGATGGTGTCGACCACAGAAGGGTCCATCCTCTCCAGACTCACCCTCTCACCAGCCAAACCATCAGAGGCTGGCCCAGCACAGGGAACTGACACAGAGACCCGTGCGCCTGAGAGAGGGCCCACGACGACCAAGGAACAGGCCACGGCGGGGCTAACAAGAGCTGGATCAGGACCGGGAACCACACAACTATGCCCCAGTCCGGCGCGAACAGGACCAAGGTCCTGCGCTCCCGACGTATCCGCACCAACAACTGACCTATCAGATGTATGGGGGGGAAAACGTACAGAATCCCAGGCGGCCACGGCATCGGTCCCAGACCTGCCCGACTATGTCCGGACATAATCCCCACTCGTCAGGGTGAGGACCGCCCCGCGACATCACATATGTACCCACATTCACCCTGCCGGGGATGTGGAGAGCCCTCAGGCTGCGCAGATGGAGAACGCCCATAGCCAGCCGACCGCCGCCCGGTGCAGACGGGGGGAGCGTACTCCTCCCTGTCTGTCGATATACGACGCTGACGTCGTATTGTCCGTCCTGATCAAAACACCGTTTGAGGACCAGAAGGACCGTCTTCAATACCAACACATTGAACGTAGCGCAGACCGGGCAGCATGGTCTTGCCAGCTGCACCCTACTGCGTTGGCCCGACGCGTCCCGAGTGAGGGAGGCGTCGGTGAAAACCGTGACGTGTGACAGCCTACTGCCCATGGGGACCCCCTGGTGAGGGCCCCAGGCCCTCCCCAGAGGGCGAGGTCCCCCAGTACTGACACGGGAACCTTAGCCGCTTCCACTTGCCTCTCACCGGGTCTATTTCCATACTGGAAAACCACCTCCGTATCCTCCTCATGAGGTGAAGAGGAGGCCAAGAGGGACCACGGAATGAGCAGATGCCATCATACCGAGCAGGCGAATCACGGACAGCGCCGTAATCGTCCTAGGACGGAACCTCCCGAGCGTGTTGATAACATGCTCTGAGAGGGATGCCTATAGTACTCCACCCATTGACTGGGAAGAGGAGTACTCTACTTCCAGTCTACAGCAAACCCCAGGCTGGTGAGGAATTCCACCACCTGCCTGGTATGAGACCTGACGATCTACCTTGACCGCCAAGGACCAGAACGTCGTCAGGGCAGAATACACTTCGTAACCCCTGACGACGCAGAGGCCCCAGTGCGGCCTCCACGCACTTGGTGAAGATGTGGGGAGCCAGAGAATAGCCGAACGGCAGCCTCTGGTACTCATACGCTAAACCCTGCAAAGGAAGCGTAGGTAAGCTCTAGGATGGAAGATCGGAGATGCGAATACGCATCCTACAGGTCTATGGAGGAGAACCAGGCCCCCACCTGACAGTGTTCAACAGGTAGGAGACGGTCCAAAATGCTGAACCTTCCCATGGGACAGGTCCAGCATGGGTCTGACACCCCCCCCTCCCGATTTCTCGGGCACCAGAGAAAACCGGGAGGAAAACGCCACGACGATGGCTTGCTTCGCCCACAGAGATTGGATCTCGTTGACCAGAGCTGTCACTGCTGGTGACCCTGACAATAGGGTCTGTACCAAATCTGAAAACGTGTGGGGTTGTGTAAACACAAGTCCCCGCCTCAGCGTTATCTCCATCCACCTCGACATATGGTACTGCTGTAGCCATATGTGATGATACTCCCAAACGCACCCACCGCCATTTGGCGCTGGTCCGCTAGGAACTGTAGATAGGCGGCCCGGTCCCACCCGCTGTGCGTAGCCAACCCTGGACCCGCTAACCGTGCGAGCAGAGCGTTCCGTGGAGTCGGGACATCGGACCCTGACACTACCCACAAGGCAATCGCACCCAAGGGGGGACCCCGACAGAAAGGGCCGGTTTGATACGGGGGAAGCTGACATCATACTAGGTGACAAAAGCTCCCCCACTGAACACCCCTCCAGCATGCTGAGGAGTTGTTCTGCAGCTGGACATGCAAGGTGTGAGGCCCCCATGGGTTCCTACACACCGTAGCCCTGCAGTGATATTACTACCACCCAAATCACACGTGCCTGCCAGACCACTGCGGGCTCTCTGGAGTGGGAGGCATCAACGTGATACCCGGCCTGGCGAAGGCGAGGTCGGGGAAGCCTGCACTGTTTGCCTCAAGAGGTCTCGAGCCCCCCTGCTGACAACCCTTGTAGTTGACAGACGTAACACCAGGCTCAACCAAACACAGACGCAGAACGTGTGGCGTGGGAGCCGCTTGACAGCACAACATTCTCACGGACAGACCCAGGCTCAGCCATCAACTGGGTGTCAGCCCCTGTCCCCATGAGAAGCGAACGTGGGGCCGCTTGCGCTTCCTGCAGCCAAAGGAAACAAATCAGAGCCCCTTTTCCGCTGGTGTTGGGGGAGGGAGTGACCGGAGAGCGGGCTGCACACAGCAGGACGGCAACGTTTTTTTAGGGCGTGCTCATCCAATGTAGCCGATCCCTCGGCCGCCAAGGCTGTCGGCCTTGTGGACACCTGTTGACGTTGAGCCCAGGGTACCTCAGGCGGGGGAAGCCACAGCCGCTGGCGAGACCGTGCTCTCACTTCTGGCTGCACGGCGTGAGGCAGTGTGGGGCCTAGGTCAAATACCGCCTGCGCTCCAGCGGAAGACCAAAGTTCCTCTGCGGAGAGGGGAGCCCTGAGGAGGGAAAATTCTTTTTAACTTCTCACTCCCTCAAAGGGAGACTAATCCAACCAAAATGTCTGTAAACAAGCGTTGACAGCATCCTAGCCCTCCCTGCGGTTATAGCTTGCGGCTAGGTCAAAGCTAATAATGTCAAAACCTCGCGCGATGTTTCGACGTCGGCTGGCCCTCATGGCCCCGCCACCAGACACCATTTTTGACAGAAAAAAACAGCAATTCGAACAAAGTTACTAATCGCTGCTAATTCTATACCGTGGCGGTATAGACTTAACAGCCCACCAGCCACCCGCCGGGCCGACTCACCTCATGGCGTCGGCCGGGCGGGGCACTGTTTCAACATGCCAGAGGCAAAGGACTGATGCCACCTGCTTCATAAACACGGAGCACCAGTGGTGGTTGCAACCAGCAACCTCCACTGTGGTGTGCACCCATGAAGGGGTTAATGAATAAATGAACTAAAACACCACCAATACACTGTAGAATGAGCTAGCCCATACACACAACGTTAAGGGGATGCAGACCAGAGAACACCAGTCCCGCATACCATTCATAATATTCACAAAAAGCACACCAGCCCTAGGCCTCAGCCCATTCACCCATGAAAAAGGTAAACAAGCCCCCGTCAATACTCCCAACAGTAGACACCGATTGACCGTTAATCAAAACAGAAACAGTAACCCAGCATCATAGCATAACGTTAGCCGCGCGCTCCAGGATAACCGGGAAAACAACAACATTTACCCAGATATCCTGCCCCTTGCGCCAATACACAACTCAGTTGTCTCCCGGGACAAATCAAGCAACATTACTAACGCCAGCATTGTTATGCCTAGTGGCGCAGATCCTACCTGGGCGCGAGTTAGCCCGATAGCTAAACATCGCGCGACGTCCCTCGATCTGCAGTCAAAAGACGAGGAAACCCCAGGACAGGCCTGACGCGCCGTTGGAACATGCCGAGAAGATTCCAGGGGCTGGAAAATCTCCGGCGAAACCCAACATTGTTCAATTTCTCTCTGCATTTCATCACACTAGTTACATGGGATGCAAAGCACGTCCATGATGGAAAACGAAAGAAGAGGAAGGGCGAGTATGACCATGCCTGGCCCCTTTTAGGGGTGCACCGGGGTGGGGCCTGGTCGAATGCATGGGTGCTTTGTTTCGTTAATGTAGTACAGTAGGTACTGGAGATGAGGTATATCTCAATGGCGAAGAGCGAGACGCGATGGCCAGTACAAGTATATAACTTCATTCTTAGATGCTTCTATAGAAAGTAGGCAAAACAAAAACAAAAAGGTTTTCTTTGCTCTATAGGGGGGAAAATAAGTTTTCTTTGCCCTATAGAAGGTTTTTTTTTTTAACCTACTTTCTATAGAAGCAGCTGGGAGGTGCGCTGTTTTAAGTGAGCGTGGATTATTGAATTGATTGATTGGTTGATTGATTGCTAATTTTATTACTGTCGCCTTGTTTCCAACTGGTTAAGCTTGGCGACTCTTTCGAAGTCGCTCTCTTTCGAAGTTGGTTAAGGTTAGAGTTTGGAATCAGGGCTGGTGGTCTATCGCCCTGCTCTAACGACAAACTCTAACCTTAACTTACTTCGAAAGAGAGCGACTTCGAAAGAGTCGCCAAGCTTAACCAGTTGGAAACAAGGCGGACAGTAATAACATTTGCAATCAATCAATCAATCAATTCAATAATCCACGCTCACTTAAAACAGCGCACCTCCCAGAATTTTTTTTTAATAAAACATTTGCAATCAATCAATTCCCACTAATTACATAATCCAACATTCAACTAACACATTCGCTGTGACAGAATCGTTTTTAATTTAGTCTTTATGACCCTATCAACATATCCTTTCGTAACATTTACTGTCCACCATCTTGCTTTCACTTCTAAAAACGTGCACGACGGATTGATAGTGATTCGGTTGTGGGGGGGCCTGGGACCAAGAGCGTGGGGTTATGACAAATACCCATGTGTAACTTGACTGTTTCAGCCAATCAGAATCGAGAAATGTGCATGCCATTGTATAAAACCGCACATATTACATTAACTCTGAGACTTTAGTTCCCATCAAACAGCAAAACAACAGAGCTGTGTGAACACAACGGTCTAATCTCTGTCAGACACTATTGTTCTCTACAGGTTCTCTGTTCTCTACAGGGAGTTGCGTAACACATACTGTATGGACTTTCTCAAAACCTGAGCAGCTAGAATGCTATTGTTCCATAATGTGGAATCAATCCCATCTTACTGTCATATACTTGGCTCTTGCTTGACCAGCTGAGGTCAGCTAGAATGAGCAGGCTTAAGTGTGTGTGTGTGTGTGTGTGTAATGTGTGTGTGTGTGTGTGTGTGTGTGTGTGTGTGTGTGTGTGTGTGTGTGTGTGTGTGTGTGTGTGTGTGTGTGTGTGTGTGTGTGTGTGCGCGCGCGCGCGCGCGCGCGTGTGTGTGTGTGTGTGTGTGTGTGCGTGCGTGCGTGCGTGCGTGCGTGCGTGTGTGTGTGTGTGTGTGTGTTTCAAGGCGGTATTGCATTATCTGTGTGTGTTTCATCCTCAACCACAATAACTCAAATGGCTCAAATCTTGGGGATAGTTTGACGTTCAGCCAAGGATCTGCACTATATTATGTTCTGTCAATCATCAACACACAGATCAATCAGTGTACATACTGTAGGCCTAGTATTAGGCACCAGAATGGTGACCGACAAGATTTATTCTGGTCTCAAATCAACACTTCTATTCAACTTGAAGGGGTATTTTGTAGATTTTTTCAAGTCTGAATCATGCTGTTGTGAGGAGGACATGTGATGATCAGACATAAAACTTACCGACACATTGCCCCCCCCCCCCCCCCCTCCCAGTGAGAAACTGGGTGACATAATTTAAGTAGTTTATTAATCCCCTTGAGGAAATCCATCCCCCGCTGTGCATTTGACCCGTCCTAACTATAGGAGCAGTGCGGGCAGTCATGTAAAAAACGACAACATGTTCTTGTTTATTTGGCTACATCAGGCTCACACGTAACCTGTTAACCTGCAATGAGTCTCCTGGCCATTTTCGTTTTCGTTTTTGAGGACTGTATACTTTTTTTGCAAACCAAAACAACATACTTTATACTTATAGCACATGCATGAGCCTGGTCTCTTTTGAAAGATGACATTCTGAAGTTTCTGATTCCAGAAAGAAAATTCACTTTTAGTGCTAACGTAATAGAGTAACATAGGTCTGAACTTGAGTTGTAAAAAAAAACGTGTTACTAAAGTTTTTCTGTAGTAGTTAGTAGTCCAGAGGTAGTATTTCCCCAGAAGGTGGTATGGCTTACAGATCCAGACGGAGCCATAGCCCGAAGCGTTATGTAGTACCTATCCAAATTTCATAAAGATCCATTCAGAAATGAGTGATTAGGAGTGATTTTGGTAAACTGTGTATAAAGAAAAACTCAGTTTTCTCATAGACTTCAATTCATTCTGCTGTTTTGCTCTTCCTGTTTTCGTGTTTCATCGTGTTTTTTTTGTTTTATTATTTTGATCCCCATGTGGGGTATCATTGGAAAGCCACACTCATTGGCTACAACGATCCACAATAATTTTCGAGATCGGATCTAGATTGACAGAACTACTGCAGCCTGAGTCGGGAGTGGTATTTTGCGCAATACTGTGTACTTTGCACAAGCCTCAAATACCGGCATGTAACTCGAGAACCGCTAAACGGATTTTGTCGGATCTTGTCGCTATCGACAGGCAACAAATACGCCTTCAATTCGATATATATATATTGTATTACAAAATATGCACACCCGAGCCACTAGGGGTCGCCAAAGTGCTAGTTGCAAAAAATCCGAAAAACTTCCCATATGAGGGACGTTGCAGCTTAGTGCCTTCATTAGAGCATCATAGAAACATGATGGTCCCAGCCTCTTCTTATTCCCATAGGCATATCACCTAAAATAATCATCAGGATACCTGTAGCACAATAAAGTTGATGATCAAATGATGATGATGATGATGATGATGATGATGATGATGATGATGATGATGATGATGATGATGATGATGATGATGATGATGATGATGATGATGATGATGATGATGATATTTAATAGGGGATTTACTGCACTTACAGGGGATTTACTGCCAGGCAAAGAATTAATTGTCCAACTAAATGTCAAGGTGCTGCATCTCTTCACTGAGAACTGGAGGACCGAGTATTTCAGGTTTAACTTTCCGCTTTCTCCTCTGCAGCCCCTAGGCTAAACCTTTATACAGTACACACACATGCACACACACACACAAACACATACTAATATCATTTAAAAATTACCTCAACTATATTTAGTAATATTAGCAATCTAGTTAAACATTCAGAACTGGGCCCCCATCAATCTGGTGTTCTGTCTAAACATAGTACCATACTGTATCTGCTGCAACACGCATCTTACATGTAGATGACACTATTATATTGATAAAAAAGAAACATTGTGCTGCCCTTTTCATATATTTGTTAAAAGCCTTCGATGCCATCAAATGCAGCCTGCTTCTTCAAAGATTACATTATGTTGGATTTGATCAAGGAACAGGATACTTCATAGGTGCACACTCTATCCATCGCTCTGTCTTTACACGATCAATGATAGGAACGTTGAACATGAATGAAGGCGGGAAGTGGAAAAATCAATGATCCTGATCCATGATTTCTCTGAAAGATACGAAGATAAGATGCAAAAGTCAAGCTGCTTCTGCTGTCTTGTCAGTGGTTGAGTTTCAAAATGTGTGTTTCATTTCAATGAGATATCCCAGAAATGCTTGAATCTTTCTAGATATTTTCAAGATTGGGAAATAATGCTTTTGATGAACGCATATGAGCTGCTGAGCTCCTTGTACAGTACCTCCAATATTGATCATCATGTTTTTATTTACATTGGAAGTCACATGGTTCATAAGTGAAGTGCAGTTGTGTAATCCAACTTGAAAGCAATGTGTTTATTTTATAACACAAGTCTAACGTTTCTCCACACAGCACATAAACATCGATATGTTTCGTAGGTGTCTTAGATCCAACATTTCTGCCAATGTGTTCCTCCTCTTCCACTCCCCACACGGACTGTTTACCTGCACGCAATCACAGCCGACATTTCAAGTGTCATCCCCGCTCAAACGTGATTGGTCGATGCTACTCAAAATGGAAACCAGAACGCTTCCAATAACAAAATCGTGTCCATCGTCTACTGATTCTGTGCTCATGCTCAATATCTGTTTATAGAGATTAGCCTTTTAGCAAATTAGTAATAAGTAAAAAAAAAAGATACCAGCTTGAGCTCCTTGTACCTCCAATATTGGTAATTTTCATTGTTTAATTAAATGAGATTTGCCCATATTGACCCTGAATCCCATTCAAAACCCAAGTGTAAAACTTAGGAGGCCTACACCAGTGTCAGTGTTTTTCTTAATTCCTAAAAACGAACCCTTTTTTTATTTGACAGCCGTGATATATATATATATAGATATATGTATAGATGTATGTACTTAACTTGGCACTTTTTCACTCCAGGAAATGTTTTGGCTGGGGACCAACTCTAATAAAACATGTAGTAGCAATCTATTCATTTGGGGACGTGGTAAGAAACCGACCTGCAACCCGAGGGGAGTCTTGACATTTTCAATTTCACTCAGTTATTTTTGCTCCACCAGGCTCTCGTCATGCGCTGAGACAAATGACAGTTAACATTTATATTTTTGGTTGTGGAGGGGGGGGGTTAATGCCTGGGAAAGAGAAATAACTGACAAAATGCAAGGTATGAAACACTACCTTAAACAACTGGAGTTAAGTAGAGTATGGGAGAAAGAGAGGAGAGAGAGAGAGAGAGAGAGAGAGAGAGAGAGAGAGAGAGAGAGAGAGAGAGAGAGAGAGAGAGAGAGAGAGAGAGAGAGAGAGAGAGAGAGAGGTATTGGGGTGGGGTAGGCAGCAGTCAGCACGGACCACAGAGCAGGTCCAGTTGGTCCAGATGTGTTGAATTAAGTCACCTCTCCATGCTGCCTCTACAAGCATGCTGGCCCATAAATCACTATGATCTACATTCATAACAGACACCGTAGAGACCAACAATATAGACCGATACAGACCATGATATTATCTACATCCATAACAGACACCGTAGAGACTGACAATATAGACTGACAGACACAGACCATGCTATTATCTACAACCATAACAGACACAGTATAGACCGACACAGACCATGCTATTATCTACAACCATAACAGACACAGTGTTATGGTTTGTAACCGACCCCAATCGCACAACACAAGACAGGTATGAGAGTAAGCCAAGAACGGGCATTTATTGAAAACACTCAGAAAAACGGCACTGTCCCTTTAAGGGAGAACACCAATACTGGATAGACAAGAAAAGAGAAAAGGCCCAGTGCCTTTAAGAGGCGAGCTGGCTAAGGGGAAGGCAAAGGGAAGGCTAAAGGAAACAGGGCCGGGGCAAGGGAAGGCAGGAAACAGGGAGGACTAGGAGGACTGGACTGGGAGGACTAGAGTGGGGAAAAAACAGGGACAAAGGCCCGCGGAGGCGGGCTGGGGAGAGGGAGGACTGGAGGGACTGGACAGGGAGGAAAACAGGGTAATGCCTTGGAACAGGGCGAGGGCTGGAGCTGCATACTGGGACAGAGAAAACAGAACAGGCCTGGGAGACAAGCATTAATGGTGTTGCTGCTCTGCAGCTTCTCCCGGGATGGTAGTCTGGGGAAGCAGGTGGGAACATCAGAGCCGCTCTGCAGACTTCTCTCGGCAGATCTCCGAGGTGGGTAAACGGAACCGAGAGGGAGAGAGGGAGTGGGTTAGCTCAGAGTGCAGTTGGAAGTTTGGAACAGAGCAGGTGACAGGAGAGGTGACTTGTAACCAAAAACAGAGTTATCCAAGTGACTGAATCTTCGGTGTATAATAAACACTGTGAGCGAAGTCCCAAAATACAAATCCAGGTGATAATATCTTCGGTGTGTAAACACACAGTGGGCGATGTTAGGCCAAAATATTATCCCAATGAAACAATCCAAAAAGGGCTAAATGCTGGGTGAGTGACTGTCTGATAAAAAGCTGGATATCTTCAGTGTTATATAAACACACGAAACACACAAAGACAGTCATAAAAACTCACCCAGGCGCTGTGCGTAAAGAGCGTTGGAACAGAACGGAGCGAGCGCGTCGCCACTGGAAACGGGTGTCCAAGCGGAGGTCTGAGTGGTGCGCGACTGCTTGGAGTACTCGCCGGTACGGAGGGCGCAGCTGGCGCGGAGGTCTGAGTGGTGCGCGACTGCTTGGAGTGCGCGCCGGTACGGAGGACGCATCTGGAGTGCGTCTGCGCGGAAGAGCGCGCCAGGCTCGGAGGTCTGGATGGTCGTCTGGGCGTCTGCTGCGCGGAGGTCTGGATGCGCGCCAGGACGTCTGCTGCGCGGAGGTCTGAAGTGGATCACTGGGATACCTCCCGTGGAAATCCAGAGAGCGCAGTCCAGTGTCTCCCTCAGGCAACGGCGACAGGAGGCGAAGGCTGGAGCACATCTCACGCCGGAGATGAAAACAGCATAAACAGACAGAGGACCTCCCGAAGGAGTCTTGGTGATAGAGAATATGATAAGGAATGATATGGCATGTTACGGCACGACCCGACAAGGGACAGAGGGGAGAGCGAGGTACTTAAGCCCACAGGGGAACTAATTAGAATGCACCACAGGTGCGTGAAGGTAATTGATACTTGACACTAAAAGTGTGTGTTCGGCACCAGACCAATCAAACACATAATGACAGGTAGTCCAAGGTGTCAGAATGCAGGTAGGTGAATTCCAATGGTTGAAGGCAATCACAGAGACAGAGAGTGTTTACTCTTGAACAGGTTCGACTTTAATAGTAAGAACACAGAGTAAATTCTAAGAGAGAGCAAGTGCTAATAGCACAAGAGTAAAATAAGGTAAATGGGAGCTTATTGGAGGTCCAGAGTAGAACCGTCCGCGTTATCCCCGAACGCAATTAGTGAAGACCTGACAATGGACAAGCAGAAGAGAGGTATGTTAAATAGAGACAAAATACCAACATTCCACACACACCCCCGTGACAGCCAATCAGGAACCACCCCTAAGTGACAGCACTAATTGACAGGGAAATGACAGGTGACAAGCCCAGTGACATATGCCAGGAATGTGGGTGGTCACCGACCGAGGTCGGTGTCCAGAACGTAACAGTACCCTCCCCCGACGAACGGCACCAGACGTTCACCTAGGAGCCTCGGGATTCAGATATCCCTTTGAGGCACCCAAGAACGCTCTTCTATCCCGTACCCCTCCCAATCCACCAAGAACTGAAACCCCCTACCCCTCCGCCTACAACCCAGTATCCTCCGCACCGTGTAAATGGGTTGACCGCCAATAAACCGGGGCGGAGGAACCACAGGCAGTGGCGGGGCCAAGGGCGATGAGAGGAATGGCTTCAACAGGGACACATGAAACGTCGGATGAACCCTCATAGAGCTCGGAAGTCGTAGCTTGTAAGCCACTGGATTAACCCGATGAATCACTTTAAATGGTCCTATAAAGCGAGGAGCCAGCTTCTTGGATTCCACCCGGAGAGGGAGATCCCGGGTGGAAAGCCAAACCCGCTGCCCTGGGCGGTAAACTGGAGCCGGACGACGCTTACGGTTAGCCTGCCGTTGGGTACTAACCGAAACCTTCTGTAGCGCCTTCCGAACCTGTTTCCACGTCCTGCGACAGCGAGCCACATGTGCCTGGGCCGAGGGCACCTCCGCCTCCTGCTCCTGCTCGGGAAACAGAGGAGGTTGAAAACCATACTGGCACTGAAAGGGAGACATACCGGTAGAAGAGGAGAGAAGGGTATTATGCGCGTACTCAGCCCAAGCCAACCTCCTACTCCACGTTGCCGGACAACCGGCAACGTAACACCTCAAGACCCCCTCCAAATCCTGGTTGACCCTCTCCGTCTGCCCGTTCGACTGTGGATGGAACCCAGACGACAGACTGACAGAGGCGCCGAGGCCGGCGGCAAACGCCTTCCAGAACCTGGAGGCGAACTGAGGACCCCGGTCCGACACGATATCTACTGGCAGCCCGTGGACCCGAAAGACATGCTGTATAATTAAATCAGCAGTCTCCCGGGCCGAAGGAAGCTTGGGGAGAGGTACAAAGTGAGCCGCCTTAGAGAACCGATCCACCACCACCAAGATGGTGGTGAATCCGTCCGAAAGGGGAAGACCAGAAATAAAGTCCAGAGATATGTGTGACCAGGGTCGTTTAGGAATAGGAAGTGGTCGGAGGAGACCCGCCGGTGCCCGTCGAGAGGTCTTACTACGTGCGCACACCGGACAGGCCGCCACAAAGGAACGCGTATCCCCCTCCACTGTCGGCCACCAGAACCTCCTACGGATAAATTCCAGGGTCCTGGTTGCCCCTGGGTGGCTGGTGAGGGATGACGCATGTGCCCACTGTAGCAAGCGTGAGCGCGCCACCTTGGGAACAAACGACCGTCCCGGAGGACCCCCACCAGGATCGGGCTCCCGCGTTAGCGCCGACCTTACCACCCTTTCTATGCCCCAAGACACGGGTGCCAAAATCAAGGCCGGTGGAATAATGGGATGGGGCTGCTCCTCCCGCCCAGGAAGATCAAACTGGCGCGACAACGCGTCAGGTTTGATATTCTTGGAGCCGGGTCTATAGGAGATGGTATATCGAAATCGTGTGAAGAACAACGTCCACCTGGCCTGGCGAGCGTTAAGGCGTTTAGCCCCTTGGATGTAAGCCAAGTTCTTATGATCAGTCCAAATAATGAAAGGATGTGCCGCCCCCTCCAACCAATGTCTCCACTCCTCCAGTGCCAATTTGATCGCCAATAACTCCCGATTACCCACGTCGTAATTACGCTCGGCTGGTGACAGACGGCGAGAAAAAAAAGCACATGGGTGCACTTTCCCATCCTTTAAGCATCTCTGAGAGAGCACCCCCCCCACCGCGACGTCAGAGGCATCCACCTCCACAATGAACGGAACCTCCGCGTCATGGCGGATCAATACAGGAGCGGATGTAAAACGACGTTTAAGATCGCAGAAGGCCGACTCAGCCCTAGGCGACCATTCAAAGCCAGGGAGAGAGGCCTTAGTGAGAGCTGTTAAGGGATTGGCTAAGGCGCTAAAATTGCGAATAAAGCGCCTGTAAAAATTTGCAAAGCCCAAAAACCATTGTAACCCCTTGAGCGACGAAGGCCGTGGCCAGTCCAAAACTGCACTCACCTTGGCTGGATCCATGCGCAGATCGCCCTTCGTCAACACAAAGCCCAGGAAGGACACGGTGTCCGTGTGAAACACACACTTCTCAGCCTTAACGAATAGTTGATGCTTGAGGAGACGGTCTAGCACCTCCCGAACGTGCATTTGGTGTTGCACCATATCGCGAGAAAAAATCAGGATATCATCTAAGTAGACAAACACCGACACCCCAATCAAGTCTCGCAGCACGTCGTTAACCAGGGCTTGGAAGACTGCCGGAGCATTAGCCAAACCAAAGGGCATGACCAAATACTCATAGTGCCCATTGGGTGTGTTAAATGCAGTCTTCCACTCGTCTCCCTCTCTAATCCTGACCAGGTTGTATGCATTACGTAAGTCAAGTTTAGAAAAGACCTGTGCCCCCTGTAAGCACTCAAAGGCCGTGTCCATGAGGGGTAAAGGATATCGGTTCTTGATGGAAACGTCATTCAATCCCCTATAATCAATGCATGGGCGCTGATCACCATCCTTTTTATCAACAAAAAAGAAGCCAGCGCCGGCAGGGGAAGTGGAAGGGCGTATGTGCCCCGCAAGCAATGCCTCCTCTATGTAGGTGTTCATGGCCAAGGTTTCGGGGCGTGAGAGAGAGAACATTCGCCCGCGAGGCGGGGAGGTACCGGGTAGAAGATTAATGGGACAGTCGTATGATCTATGAGGCGGAAGTGCTTTAGCACGCGTCTTGCTAAAAACGTCCGCCAGGTCCCAATAGATCTCAGGCACCCCTATTAAATCGGGATTAGAGGGTATATCAGAATCTGCCACGCTCCCCACCATCCTGGAGAAAGAGGGAGGAGACAAAAGAGAAGAGGGGGGGGGAGACAAGGGTTTGGGCAAACTCCCGCTGACGATCGACTTGACGTCGGCCGCCGTTGAGAGTTCGCCCGTGCTCCAATTAATGACACGAACACATGACGACAACCAGGGATGACCCAACACCATAACAGAATAGGGGGAAAAGATGACAAAAAAAGTAACCCATTCCCACTCCCCACCCTCCACCCGGATGTGTAGGGGAACTGTGCGCTGGGTGACGCTCCCACTGCCCAGAGGCCGACCGTCCAGGGCATAAACTGGTAAGGGAACCCCTAAATCCTCCACTGGGGTTCCCCACTCCTTCACCAATCCCACGTGAATAAAATTGCCCGCCGCCCCTGAGTCAATGAGAGCCTTAGTTCCCCTAATGTCACCCCCACAGTTGATCGCCACCTCAAAAAATGTACGAGAATCCGTGGTTTTGGCAGGAATGAGCCCACCTGCTGGCGCCTTTTCGAAGCCCGACGGCGCACCTTCCATCCCCGATTGGCGCCGAGCCGATACAGCCTGGACCCGACAGCTGCCGAAGCGGTGACCGGTGCGGCCGCACCGGAAGCAGCGTCGCTCTTTGATGAAGCGCTGCCTCTCGTCGTCCGAGAGCGACAGCGCTCCAAGCTGCATGGATTCATCACCCAGTGGCCCACTCGTGTAATGCATGGAATTATCAACACCAGGAGAAGAAGGAAAACATACCTGGGGCTGGGTGTTGTTGACATGCTCCTTCTCCCTCTCCCGGTGCCGATTGTCCATCTTGATGGTGGTGTTGATCAGCACTTCCAGCTGCTCGGGGATCTCACACGCGGAGAGAGCATCTCGCATCCGCGCTGAGAGTCCCCTGACGAACAGAACCACGCAGACGTTCTCCGCCCAAGCTGTCTCCCGAGCCAAGATCCGAAAATTGATAGCATAAGCTGCGACTGTGCGGAGGCCCTGCCGGCAGTCGAGAAGACGACCACCAGCCTCGAAGATCGAGAGTACCCGGGAAGTATCGAATACTCTTCTCAATTCCCGGGTAAAGGCGTCCAGACTGTCGCAGATTATCGCCCCTGCCTCTAATTCCGCCGTAGCCCAGGAGAGAGCTTGACCGGTGAGCAGTGTGATAATATACGCTACCTGCGCTGTCTCCGATGGAAATGATCGTGGTTGCAGCCGGAAAACGAGTAGACACTGGGTGATGAATTCCCGACAACCATCCGGTGATCCGTCATAGCGAGCGGGCGCCTGCAGATGTGGTTCGCGGGACCGCTCCTGGACCCCGAACACCCCCCGACTCTCCTCTGCGTGGAGCGCTGCTTCTCCCGCCGCCGACTGGACACCAGCCACTCCTTCTTGGGCTTGTCGGGCTGTGGCCAACGCCGACTGCGCCACCGCTTGGGATGATCCGACGACCCCATTGAATCGGATTAACTCGGCGCTGACCAGCTGCTGATGTTCCTCCATCCGTGTCTGGGCTGCTCCCTGCGTCCGGAGCATCTCCATGATGGCCTCCATGGAATTCTGATGGTCAGGTCTTCTGTCAGAATGCAGGTAGGTGAATTCCAATGGTTGAAGGCAATCACAGAGACAGAGAGTGTTTACTCTTGAACAGGTTCGACTTTAATAGTAAGAACACAGAGTAAATTCTAAGAGAGAGCAAGTGCTAATAGCACAAGAGTAAAATAAGGTAAATGGGAGCTTATTGGAGGTCCAGAGTAGAACCGTCCGCGTTATCCCCGAACGCAATTAGTGAAGACCTGACAATGGACAAGCAGAAGAGAGGTATGTTAAATAGAGACAAAATACCAACATTCCACACACACCCCCGTGACAGCCAATCAGGAACCACCCCTAAGTGACAGCACTAATTGACAGGGAAATGACAGGTGACAAGCCCAGTGACATATGCCAGGAATGTGGGTGGTCACCGACCGAGGTCGGTGTCCAGAACGTAACACCAAGGGTGTGGTTGCTGAAGAGCAAACGAACGCGAGGGTGGGGGCTAGTGAGGTGAGGAGAATGCAATGATTAACAGTAGGCTTAAAGGAACAGAGCGAGTAGGTGAGCAACAGGCTTAAAGGAACAGAGCGAGTAGGTGAGCAGCGGACAAAACCTCACAGTACCCCCCCCTCCACGGGAGCCACCCGGCGACCCAAAAATACAGACAGAGGGGCAGGGGACAAAACAAGGCAAAAAACAAAAAATACTGGGCCAAGCCAGCAGGGGAAGCCACAACAAAAGTGGGGCTAGCAAAAGAACAGGGTAGCTGAGGGGTAACTAGGGTAGCTGAGGGGTAACCATGGTAGCTGAGGGGTAAGTAGGGTAGCTGAGGGGTAACCAGAGGAGCTGAGGGGCAACTAGAGGAGCTGAGAAAAGGGCTAGCAGAGGGAAGGTTAGCTGCCAGGGCACTGATAGCTACAGGGCCTATGCTAGCTGTACTGCTACATCAACATAGAGGCTGCGCTAGCTGCCGGAGCTAGGCTAGCAGAGGGAAAGGGTAGCTGCCAGGGCACTGATAGCTACAGGGCCTATGCTAGCTGTACTGCTACATCAACATAGAGGCTGCGCTAGCTGCCGGAGCTAGGCTGGCAGACAGGGCTGGACCAGCATGAGAGAACAAGCTAGCTGGAAGGACAGTCCTAGCTGTGGGGAACTGACCTTGCTAGCTGAAAAGGCAGTCCTAGCAGTGGGAAAACTACACAAAAAGTGGAGGCCATGCAGAGGGACCGGGTTAGCTGCCCGGGCATGGCTAGCTACAGGGCCCATGCCAGCAGCAAGGGCTGCATTAACATAGAGGCTGTGCTAGCAGCTGGGGCTAAGCTAGCAGACAGGGGCCCTGCTGAGGGACAGGGTTAGCTGCCTGGGCATGGCTAGCTACAGGGCCTATGCCAGCAGCAAGGGCTGCAATAACATAGAGGCTGTGCTAGCAGCCGGGGCAAAGCTAGCAGACAGGGGCCATGCTGGTAGTAGAGACCCAACAAGCTGCAGGGAAGCCAACAGGGCTAACAGGGGAGCTAACAGGGCTAACAGGGAAGCAAACAGGGGAGTCAACAGGCTAACAGGGGAGCTAACCGGGGAGACTAACAAGCTAACAGGGGAGCTAACAGGGCTAACAGGGGAGAAACAAAAAAAATAAAGGCAAACTCAACCACACCGTCTGTGCTGGCTGGGGTCGTCGATTGGTCGGGTCGTACTGTTATGGTTTGTAACCGACCCCAATCGCACAACACAAGACAGGTATGAGAGTAAGCCAAGAACGGGCATTTATTGAAAACACTCAGAAAAACGGCACTGTCCCTTTAAGGGAGAACACCAATACTGGATAGACAAGAAAAGGGAAAAGGCCCAGTGCCTTTAAGAGGCGAGCTGGCTAAGGGGAAGGCAAAGGGAAGGCTAAAGGAAACAGGGCCGGGGCAAGGGAAGGCAGGAAACAGGGAGGACTAGGAGGACTGGACTGGGAGGACTAGAGTGGGGAAAAAACAGGGACAAAGGCCCGCGGAGGCGGGCTGGGGAGAGGGAGGACTGGAGGGACTGGACAGGGAGGAAAACAGGGTAAGGCCTTGGAACAGGGCGAGGGCTGGAGCTGCATACTGGGACAGAGAAAACAGAACAGGCCTGGGAGACAAGCATTAATGGTGTTGCTGCTCTGCAGCTTCTCCCGGGATGGTAGTCTGGGTAAGCAGGTGGGAACATCAGAGCCGCTCTGCAGACTTCTCTCGGCAGATCTCCGAGGTGGGTAAACGGAACCGAGAGGGAGAGAGGGAGTGGGTTAGCTCAGAGTGCAGTTGGAACAGAGCAGGTGACAGGAGAGGTGACTTGTAACCAAAAACAGAGTTATCCAAGTGACTGAATCTTCGGTGTATAATAAACACTGTGAGCGAAGTCCCAAAATACAAATCCAGGTGATAATATCTTCGGTGTGTAAACACACAGTGGGCGATGTTAGGGCCAAAATATTATCCCAATGAAACAATCCAAAAAGGGCTAAAACGCTGGGTGAGTGACTGTCTGATAAAAAGCTTGGATATCTTCAGTGTTATATAAACACACGAAAAAACGGATAGGATCAAAGACAGTCATAAAACTCACCCAGGCGCTGTGCGTAAAGAGCGTTGGAACAGAACGGAGCGAGCGCGTCGCCACTGGAAACGGGTGTCCCAAGCGGAGGTCTGAGTGGGTGCGCGACTGCTTGGAGTACGCGCCGGTACGGAGGGCGCAGCTGGCGCGGAGGTCTGAGTGGTGCGCGACTGCTTGGAGTGCGCGCCGGTACGGAGGACGCATCTGGAGTGCGTCTGCGCGGAAAGAGCGCGCCAGGCTCGGAGGTCTGGATGGTCGTCTGGTCGTCTGCTGCGCGGAGGTCTGGATGCGCGCCAGGACGTCTGCTGCGTGGAGGTCTGAAGTGGATCACTGGGATACCTCCCGTGGAAATCCAGAGAGCGCAGTCCAGTGTCTCCCTCAGGCAACGGCGACAGGATGCGAAGGCTGGAGCACATCTCACGCCGGAGATGAAAACAGCATAAACAGACAGAGGACCTCCCGAAGGAGTCTTGGTGATAGAGAATATGATAAGGAATGATACGGCATGTTACGGCACGACCCGACAAGGGACAGAGGGGAGAGCGAGGTACTTAAGCCCACAGGGGAACTAATTAGAATGCACCACAGGTGCGTGAAGGTAATTGATACTTGACACTAAAAGTGTGTGTTCGGCACCAGACCAATCAAACACATAATGACAGGTAGTCCAAGGGTGTGGTTGCTGAAGAGCAAACGAACGCGAGGGTGGGGGCTAGTGAGGTGAGGAGAATGCAATGATTAACAGTAGGCTTAAAGGAACAGAGCGAGTAGGTGAGCAACAGGCTTAAAGGAACAGAAGCGAGTAGGTGAGCAGCGGACAAAACCTCACACACAGTATAGACCGAACACAGACCATGCTATTATCTACAACCATAACAGACACAGTATAGACCGACACAGACCATGCTATTATCTACAACCATAA
>NW_028172807.1:138464-230813 GCF_963971535.1 Notolepis coatsorum | reverse complement strand
AGGCTAGGGTCTCTGTTCCCTGCAGTAACTAGTGTTTCTGTTCCCTGTAGCAGCTAGTGTTTCTGTTCCCTGTAGCAGCTAGTGTTCTGTTCCCTGTAGCAGCTAGTGTTCTGTTCCCTGTAGCAGCTAGTGTCTCTGTTCCCTGTAGCAGCTAGTGTTCCTGTTCCCTGTAGCAGCTAGTGTTCTGTTCCCTGTAGCAGCTAGTGTCTCTGTTCCCTGTAGCAGCTAGTGTTTCTGTTCCCTGTAGCAGCTAGTGTCTCTGTTCCCTGTAGCAGCTAGTGTTCCTGTTCCCTGTAGCAGCTAGTGTTCTGTTCCCTGTAGCAGCTAGTGTCTCTGTTCCCTGTAGCAGCTAGTGTTCTGTTCCCTGTAGCAGCTAGTGTCTCTGTTCCCTGTAGCAGCTAGTGTTCTGTTCCCTGTAGCAGCTAGTGTTTCTGTTCCCTGTAGCAGCTAGTGTTCTGTTCCTGTAGCAGCTAGTGTTCTGTTCCCTGTAGCAGCTAGTGTTCCTGTTCCCTGTAGCAGCTAGTGTCTCTGTTCCCTGTAGCAGCTAGTGTTTCCTGTTCCCTGTAGCAGCTAGTGTTTCTGTTCCCTGTAGCAGCTAGTGTTCTGTTCCCTGTAGCAGCTAGTGTCTCTGTTCCCTGTAGCAGCTAGTGTCTCTGTTCCCTGTAGCAGCTAGTGTCTCTGTTCCCTGTAGCAGCTAGTGTTTCTGTTCCCTGTAGCAGCTAGTGTTCTGTTCCTGTAGCAGCTAGTGTTCTGTTCCCTGTAGGTCTCAGCTATGTTCCTGTTCCCTGTAGCAGCTAGTGTCTCTGTTCCCTGTAGCAGCTAGTGTTCTGTTCCCTGTAGCAGCTAGTGTTTCTGTTCCCTGTAGCAGCTAGTGTTCTCTGTTCCCTGTAGCAGCTAGTGTTCTGTTCCCTGTAGCAGCTAGTGTTCTGTTCCCTGTAGCAGCTAGTGTTCCTGTTCCCTGTAGCAGCTAGTGTTTCTGTTCCCTGTAGCAGCTAGTGTGTCCTGTTCCCTGTAGCAGCTAGTGTTTCTGTTCCCTGTAGCAGCTAGTGTTTCTGTTCCCTGTAGCAGCTAGTGTTCCTGTTCCCTGTAGCAGCTAGTGTTCCTGTTCCCTGTAGCAGCTAGTGTTCTGTTCCCTGTAGCAGCTAGTGTTCTGTTCCCTGTAGCAGCTAGTGTCTCTGTTCCCTGTAGCAGCTAGTGTCTCTGTTCCCTGTAGCAGCTAGTGTTCCTGTTCCCTGTAGCAGCTAGTGTCTCTGTTCCCTGTAGCAGCTAGTGTCTCTGTTCCCTGTAGCAGCTAGTGTTCCTGTTCCCTGTAGCAGCTAGTGTTCTGTTCCCTGTAGCAGCTAGTGTTCTCTGTTCCCTGTAGCAGCTAGTGTCTCTGTTCCCTGTAGCAGCTAGTGTTCTCTGTTCCCTGTAGCAGCTAGTGTTCTCTGTTCCCTGTAGCAGCTAGTGTTCTGTTCCCTGTAGCAGCTAGTGTTCCTGTTCCCTGTAGCAGCTAGTGTTCCTGTTCCCTGTAGCAGCTAGTGTTCCTGTTCCCTGTAGCAGCTAGTGTTCCTGTTCCCTGTAGCAGCTAGTGTCTCTGTTCCCTGTAGCAGCTAGTGTTCCTGTTCCCTGTAGCAGCTAGTGTCTCTGTTCCCTGTAGCAGCTAGTGTTCCTGTTCCCTGTAGCAGCTAGTGTCTCTGTTCCCTGTAGCAGCTAGTGTTCCTGTTCCCTGTAGCAGCTAGTGTCTCTGTTCCCTGTAGCAGCTAGTGTTCCTGTTCCCTGTAGCAGCTAGTGTCTCTGTTCCCTGTAGCAGCTAGTGTCTCTGTTCCCTGTAGCAGCTAGTGTCTCTGTTCCCTGTAGCAGCTAGTGTTCCTGTTCCCTGTAGCAGCTAGTGTCTCTGTTCCCTGTAGCAGCTAGTGTCTCTGTTCCCTGTAGCAGCTAGTGTTCCTGTTCCCTGTAGCAGCTAGTGTTCCTGTTCCCTGTAGCAGCTAGTGTTCCTGTTCCCTGTAGCAGCTAGTGTCTCTGTTCCCTGTAGCAGCTAGTGTCTCTGTTCCCTGTAGCAGCTAGTGTCTCTGTTCCCTGTAGCAGCTAGTGTTCCTGTTCCCTGTAGCAGCTAGTGTTCCTGTTCCCTGTAGCAGCTAGTGTTCCTGTTCCCTGTAGCAGCTAGTGTCTCTGTTCCCTGTAGCAGCTAGTGTCTCTGTTCCCTGTAGCAGCTAGTGTTCCTGTTCCCTGTAGCAGCTAGTGTCTCTGTTCCCTGTAGCAGCTAGTGTTTCTGTTCCCTGTAGCAGCTAGTGTTCCTGTTCCCTGTAGCAGCTAGTGTTCCTGTTCCCTGTAGCAGCTAGTGTCTCTGTTCCCTGTAGCAGCTAGTGTTCCTGTTCCCTGTAGCAGCTAGTGTTCCTGTTCCCTGTAGCAGCTAGTGTCTCTGTTCCCTGTAGCAGCTAGTGTTCCTGTTCCCTGTAGCAGCTAGTGTCTCTGTTCCTGTAGCAGCTAGTGTCTCTGTTCCCTGTAGCAGCTAGTGTCTCTGTTCCCTGTAGCAGCTAGTGTCTCTGTTCCCTGTAGCAGCTAGTGTTCTGTTCCCTGTAGCAGCTAGTTGTTCTGTTCCTGTAGCAGCTAGTGTCTCTGTTCCCTGTAGCAGCTAGTGTTCCTGTTCCCTGTAGCAGCTAGTGTCTCTGTTCCCTGTAGCAGCTAGTGTTCCTGTTCCTGTAGCAGCTAGTGTTCCTGTTCCCTGTAGCAGCTAGTGTCTCTGTTCCCTGTAGCAGCTAGTGTTCCTGTTCCCTGTAGCAGCTAGTGTCTCTGTTCCCTGTAGCAGCTAGTGTCTCTGTTCCCTGTAGCAGCTAGTGTTCCTGTTCCCTGTAGCAGCTAGTGTCTCTGTTCCCTGTAGCAGCTAGTGTTCCTGTTCCCTGTAGCAGCTAGTGTCTCTGTTCCCTGTAGCAGCTAGTGTCTCTGTTCCCTGTAGCAGCTAGTGTCTCTGTTCCCTGTAGCAGCTAGTGTCTCTGTTCCCTGTAGCAGCTAGTGTTCCTGTTCCCTGTAGCAGCTAGTGTTCTGTTCCCTGTAGCAGCTAGTGTCTCTGTTCCCTGTAGCAGCTAGTGTTTCTGTTCCCTGTAGCAGCTAGTGTCTCTGTTCCCTGTAGCAGCTAGTGTTCCTGTTCCCTGTAGCAGCTAGTGTCTGTTCCCTGTAGCAGCTAGTGTTCCTGTTCCCTGTAGCAGCTAGTGTCTCTGTTCCCTGTAGCAGCTAGTGTTCTGTTCCCTGTAGCAGCTAGTGTCCTGTTCCCTGTAGCAGCTAGTGTTCTGTTCCCTGTAGCAGCTAGTGTCTCTGTTCCCTGTAGCAGCTAGTGTTCCTGTTCCCTGTAGCAGCTAGTGTCTCTGTTCCCTGTAGCAGCTAGTGTTCCTGTTCCCTGTAGCAGCTAGTGTCTCTGTTCCCTGTAGCAGCTAGTGTTCCTGTTCCCTGTAGCAGCTAGTGTTCTGTTCCCTGTAGCAGCTAGTGTCTCTGTTCCCTGTAGCAGCTAGTGTCTCTGTTCCCTGTAGCAGCTAGTGTTCCTGTTCCCTGTAGCAGCTAGTGTTCTGTTCCCTGTAGCAGCTAGTGTTCCTGTTCCCTGTAGCAGCTAGTGTCTCTGTTCCCTGTAGCAGCTAGTGTTCTGTTCCCTGTAGCAGCTAGTGTTCTGTTCCCTGTAGCAGCTAGTGTTCCTGTTCCCTGTAGCAGCTAGTGTTTCTGTTCCCTGTAGCAGCTAGTGTTCCTGTTCCCTGTAGCAGCTAGTGTCTCTGTTCCCTGTAGCAGCTAGTGTCTCTGTTCCCTGTAGCAGCTAGTGTTCCTGTTCCATGTAGCAGCTAGTGTCTCTGTTCCCTGTAGCAGCTAGTGTTCTGTTCCCTGTAGCAGCTAGTGTTCTCTGTTCCCTGTAGCAGCTAGTGTATCTGTTCCCTGTAGCAGCTAGTGTTCTGTTCCCTGTAGCAGCTAGTGTTCCTGTTCCCTGTAGCAGCTAGTGTGTCTGTTCCCTGTAGCAGCTAGTGTTCCTGTTCCCTGTAGCAGCTAGTGTCTCTGTTCCCTGTAGCAGCTAGTGTCTCTGTTCCCTGTAGCAGCTAGTGTTCCTGTTCCCTGTAGCAGCTAGTGTGTCTGTTCCCTGTAGCAGCTAGTGTTCCTGTTCCCTGTAGCAGCTAGTGTGTCTGTTCCCTGTAGCAGCTAGTGTCTCTGTTCCCTGTAGCAGCTAGTGTTCCTGTTCCCTGTAGTAGCTAGTGTCTCTGTTCCCTGTAGCAGCTAGTGTTTCTGTTCCCTGTAGCAGCTAGTGTTCCTGTTCCCTGTAGCAGCTAGTGTCTCTGTTCCCTGTAGCAGCTAGTGTATCTGTTCCCTGTAGCAGCTAGTGTCTCTGTTCCCTGTAGCAGCTAGTGTTCCTGTTCCCTGTAGCAGCTAGTGTGTCTGTTCCCTGTAGCAGCTAGTGTTCCTGTTCCCTGTAGCAGCTAGTGTCTCTGTTCCCTGTAGCAGCTAGTGTCTCTGTTCCCTGTAGCAGCTAGTGTTCCTGTTCCCTGTAGCAGCTAGTGTTCCTGTTCCCTGTAGCAGCTAGTGTCTCTGTTCCCTGTAGCAGCTAGTGTTTCTGTTCCATGTAGCAGCTAGTGTCTCTGTTCCCTGTAGCAGCTAGTGTTCCTGTTCCCTGTAGCAGCTAGTGTTCCTGTTCCCTGTAGCAGCTAGTGTTCCTGTTCCCTGTAGCAGCTAGTGTCTCTGTTCCCTGTAGCAGCTAGTGTTCCTGTTCCCTGTAGCAGCTAGTGTTCCTGTTCCCTGTAGCAGCTAGTGTTCCTGTTCCCTGTAGCAGCTAGTGTTCCTGTTCCCTGTAGCAGCTAGTGTTCTCTGTTCCCTGTAGCAGCTAGTGTCTCTGTTCCCTGTAGCAGCTAGTGTTCCTGTTCCCTGTAGCAGCTAGTGTTCCTGTTCCCTGTAGCAGCTAGTGTTTCTGTTCCCTGTAGCAGCTAGTGTCTCTGTTCCCTGTAGCAGCTAGTGTCTCTGTTCCCTGTAGCAGCTAGTGTTCCTGTTCCCTGTAGCAGCTAGTGTCTCTGTTCCCTGTAGCAGCTAGTGTTCCTGTTCCCTGTAGCAGCTAGTGTCTCTGTTCCCTGTAGCAGCTAGTGTTTCTGTTCCCTGTAGCAGCTAGTGTTCTCTGTTCCCTGTAGCAGCTAGTGTCTCTGTTCCCTGTAGCAGCTAGTGTTCCTGTTCCCTGTAGCAGCTAGTGTTTCTGTTCCCTGTAGCAGCTAGTGTTCCTGTTCCCTGTAGCAGCTAGTGTTCCTGTTCCCTGTAGCAGCTAGTGTTCCTGTTCCCTGTAGCAGCTAGTGTCTCTGTTCCCTGTAGCAGCTAGTGTTCCTGTTCCCTGTAGCAGCTAGTGTCTCTGTTCCCTGTAGCAGCTAGTGTTCCTGTTCCCTGTAGCAGCTAGTGTTCCTGTTCCCTGTAGCAGCTAGTGTCTCTGTTCCCTGTAGCAGCTAGTGTCTCTGTTCCCTGTAGCAGCTAGTGTTTCTGTTCCCTGTAGCAGCTAGTGTTCCTGTTCCCTGTAGCAGCTAGTGTCTCTGTTCCCTGTAGCAGCTAGTGTTCCTGTTCCCTGTAGCAGCTAGTGTCTCTGTTCCCTGTAGCAGCTAGTGTTCCTGTTCCCTGTAGCAGCTAGTGTTCCTGTTCCCTGTAGCAGCTAGTGTCTCTGTTCCCTGTAGCAGCTAGTGTTCCTGTTCCCTGTAGCAGCTAGTGTCTCTGTTCCCTGTAGCAGCTAGTGTTCCTGTTCCCTGTAGCAGCTAGTGTCTCTGTTCCCTGTAGCAGCTAGTGTTTCTGTTCCCTGTAGCAGCTAGTGTTCCTGTTCCCTGTAGCAGCTAGTGTCCCTGTTCCCTGTAGCAGCTAGTGTTCCTGTTCCCTGTAGCATCTAGTGTTTATGTTCCCTGTAGCAGCTAGTGTTCCTGTTCCCTGTAGCAGCTAGTGTTTCTGTTCCCTGTAGCAGCTAGTGTCTCTGTTCCCTGTAGCAGCTAGTGTTTCTGTTCCCTGTAGCAGCTAGTGTTTCTGTTCCCTGTAGCAGCTAGTGTTCCTGTTCCCTGTAGCAGCTAGTGTTCCTGTTCCCTGTAGCAGCTAGTGTTCCTGTTCCCTGTAGCAGCTAGTGTCTCTGTTCCCTGTAGCAGCTAGTGTTCCTGTTCCCTGTAGCAGCTAGTGTTTCTGTTCCCTGTAGCAGCTAGTGTCTCTGTTCCCTGTAGCAGCTAGTGTTTATGTTCCCTGTAGCAGCTAGTGTCTCTGTTCCCTGTAGCAGCTAGTGTCTCTGTTCCCTGTAGCAGCTAGTGTTTCTGTTCCCTGTAGCAGCTAGTGTTCCTGTTCCCTGTAGCAGCTAGTGTTCCTGTTCCATGTAGCAGCTAGTGTCTCTGTTCCCTGTAGCAACTAGTGTTTATGTTCCCTGTAGCAGCTAGTGTCTCTGTTCCCTGTAGCAGCTAGTGTCTCTGTTCCCTGTAGCAACTAGTGTTCCTGTTCCCTGTAGCAGCTAGTGTTTCTGTTCCCTGTAGCAGCTAGTGTTCCTGTTCCCTGTAGCAGCTAGTGTCTCTGTTCCCTGTAGCAGCTAGTGTTTATGTTCCCTGTAGCAGCTAGTGTTCCTGTTCCCTGTAGTAGCTAGTGTCTATGTTCCCTGTAGCAACTAGTGTTTATGTTCCATGTAGCAGCTAGTGTTTCTGTTCCCTGTAGCAGCTAGTGTTCCTGTTCCCTGTAGCAACTAGTGTTTATGTTCCATGTAGCAGCTAGTGTTTCTGTTCCCTGTAGCAGCTAGTGTTTCTGTTCCCTGTAGCAGCTAGTGTCTCTGTTCCCTGTAGCAGCTAGTGTTCCCTGTTCCCTGTAGCAGCTAGTGTTCCTGTTCCCTGTAGCAGCTAGTGTCTCTGTTCCCTGTAGCAGCTAGTGTCTCTGTTCCCTGTAGCAGCTAGTGTCTCTGTTCCCTGTAGCAGCTAGTGTTCCTGTTCCCTGTAGCAGCTAGTGTCTCTGTTCCCTGTAGCAGCTAGTGTTTCTGTTCCCTGTAGCAGCTAGTGTCTCTGTTCCCTGTAGCAGCTAGTGTTCTTGTTCCCTGTAGTAGCTAGTGTTCATGTTCCCTGTAGCAGCTAGTGTCTCTGTTCCCTGTAGCAGCTAGTGTTCCTGTTCCTGTAGCAGCTAGTGTTTCTGTTCCCTGTAGCAGCTAGTGTTTCTGTTCCCTGTAGCAGCTAGTGTTCTCTGTTCCCTGTAGCAGCTAGTGTTCTCTGTTCCCTGTAGCAGCTAGTGTCTCTGTTCCCTGTAGCAGCTAGTGTCTCTGTTCCCTGTAGCAGCTAGTGTCTCTGTTCCCTGTAGCAGCTAGTGTCTCTGTTCCCTGTAGCAGCTAGTGTCTCTGTTCCCTGTAGCAGCTAGTGTCTCTGTTCCCTGTAGCAGCTAGTGTTTCTGTTCCTGTAGCAGCTAGTGTCTCTGTTCCCTGTAGCAGCTAGTGTCTCTGTTCCCTGTAGCAGCTAGTGTCTCTGTTCCCTGTAGCAGCTAGTGTCTCTGTTCCCTGTAGCAGCTAGTGTCTCTGTTCCCTGTAGCAGCTAGTGTTTCTGTTCCCTGTAGCAGCTAGTGTCTCTGTTCCCTGTAGCAGCTAGTGTCTCTGTTCCCTGTAGCAGCTAGTGTTCCTGTTCCCTGTAGCAGCTAGTGTTTCTGTTCCCTGTAGCAGCTAGTGTTCTTGTTCCCTGTAGCAGCTAGTGTTTCCTGTTCCCTGTAGCAGCTAGTGTCTCTGTTCCCTGTAGCAGCTAGTGTTCCTGTTCCCTGTAGCAGCTAGTGTTCCTGTTCCCTGTAGCAGCTAGTGTTCCTGTTCCCTGTAGCAGCTAGTGTTCCTGTTCCCTGTAGCAGCTAGTGTCTCTGTTCCCTGTAGCAGCTAGTGTTCCTGTTCCCTGTAGCAGCTAGTGTCTCTGTTCCCTGTAGCAGCTAGTGTTCCTGTTCCCTGTAGCAACTAGTGTTTCTGTTCCCTGTAGCAGCTAGTGTTTCTGTTCCCTGTAGCAGCTAGTGTTTCTGTTCCCTGTAGCAGCTAGTGTTCATGTTCCCTGTAGCAGCTAGTGTTCATGTTCCCTGTAGCAGCTAGTGTCTCTGTTCCCTGTAGCAGCTAGTGTTGCTGTTCCCTGTAGCAGCTAGTGTCTCTGTTCCCTGTAGCAGCTAGTGTTCCTGTTCCCTGTAGCAGCTAGTGTTCCTGTTCCCTGTAGCAGCTAGTGTCTCTGTTCCCTGTAGCAGCTAGTGTCTCTGTTCCCTGTAGCAGCTAGTGTTCCTGTTCCCTGTAGCAGCTAGTGTCTCTGTTCCCTGTAGCAGCTAGTGTCTCTGTTCCCTGTAGCAACTAGTGTATCTGTTCCCTGTAGCAGCTAGTGTTCCTGTTCCCTGTAGCAGCTAGTGTTCCTGTTCCCTGTAGCAGCTAGTGTCTCTGTTCCCTGTAGCAGCTAGTGTCTCTGTTCCCTGTAGCAGCTAGTGTATCTGTTCCCTGTAGCAGCTAGTGTTTCTGTTCCCTGTAGCAGCTAGTGTCTCTGTTCCCTGTAGCAACTAGTGTATCTGTTCCCTGTAGCAGCTAGTGTTCCTGTTCCCTGTAGCAGCTAGTGTTCCTGTTCCCTGTAGCAGCTAGTGTCTCTGTTCCCTGTAGCAGCTAGTGTTCCTGTTCCCTGTAGCAGCTAGTGGTCCTGTTCCCTGTAGCAGCTAGTGTGTCTGTTCCCTGTAGCAGCTAGTGTCTCTGTTCCCTGTAGCAGCTAGTGTTCCTGTTCCCTGTAGTAACTAGTGTCTCTGTTCCCTGTAGCAGCTAGTGTTTCTGTTCCCTGTAGCAGCTAGTGTTCCTGTTCCCTGTAGCAGCTAGTGTCTCTGTTCCCTGTAGCAGCTAGTGTATCTGTTCCCTGTAGCAGCTAGTGTCTCTGTTCCCTGTAGCAGCTAGTGTTCCTGTTCCCTGTAGCAGCTAGTGTGTCTGTTCCCTGTAGCAGCGAGTGTTCCTGTTCCCTGTAGCAGCTAGTGTCTCTGTTCCCTGTAGCAGCTAGTGTCTCTGTTCCCTGTAGCAGCTAGTGTTCCCTGTTCCCTGTAGCAGCTAGTGTTCCTGTTCCCTGTAGCAGCTAGTGTCTCTGTTCCCTGTAGCAGCTAGTGTTTCTGTTCCATGTAGCAGCTAGTGTCTCTGTTCCCTGTAGCAGCTAGTGTTCCTGTTCCCTGTAGCAGCTAGTGTTCCTGTTCCCTGTAGCAGCTAGTGTTCCTGTTCCCTGTAGCAGCTAGTGTCTCTGTTCCCTGTAGCAGCTAGTGTTCCTGTTCCCTGTAGCAGCTAGTGTTCCTGTTCCCTGTAGCAGCTAGTGTTCCTGTTCCCTGTAGCAGCTAGTGTTCCTGTTCCCTGTAGCAGCTAGTGTTCTCTGTTCCCTGTAGCAGCTAGTGTCTCTGTTCCCTGTAGCAGCTAGTGTTCCTGTTCCCTGTAGCAGCTAGTGTTCCTGTTCCCTGTAGCAGCTAGTGTTTCTGTTCCCTGTAGCAGCTAGTGTCTCTGTTCCCTGTAGCAGCTAGTGTCTCTGTTCCCTGTAGCAGCTAGTGTTCCTGTTCCCTGTAGCAGCTAGTGTCTCTGTTCCCTGTAGCAGCTAGTGTTCCTGTTCCCTGTAGCAGCTAGTGTCTCTGTTCCCTGTAGCAGCTAGTGTTTCTGTTCCCTGTAGCAGCTAGTGTTCTCTGTTCCCTGTAGCAGCTAGTGTCTCTGTTCCCTGTAGCAGCTAGTGTTCCTGTTCCCTGTAGCAGCTAGTGTTTCTGTTCCCTGTAGCAGCTAGTGTTCCTGTTCCCTGTAGCAGCTAGTGTTCCTGTTCCCTGTAGCAGCTAGTGTTCCTGTTCCCTGTAGCAGCTAGTGTCTCTGTTCCCTGTAGCAGCTAGTGTTCCTGTTCCCTGTAGCAGCTAGTGTCTCTGTTCCCTGTAGCAGCTAGTGTTCCTGTTCCCTGTAGCAGCTAGTGTTCCTGTTCCCTGTAGCAGCTAGTGTCTCTGTTCCCTGTAGCAGCTAGTGTCTCTGTTCCCTGTAGCAGCTAGTGTTTCTGTTCCCTGTAGCAGCTAGTGTTCCTGTTCCCTGTAGCAGCTAGTGTCTCTGTTCCCTGTAGCAGCTAGTGTTCCTGTTCCCTGTAGCAGCTAGTGTCTCTGTTCCCTGTAGCAGCTAGTGTTCCTGTTCCCTGTAGCAGCTAGTGTTCCTGTTCCCTGTAGCAGCTAGTGTCTCTGTTCCCTGTAGCAGCTAGTGTTCCTGTTCCCTGTAGCAGCTAGTGTCTCTGTTCCCTGTAGCAGCTAGTGTTCCTGTTCCCTGTAGCAGCTAGTGTCTCTGTTCCCTGTAGCAGCTAGTGTTTCTGTTCCCTGTAGCAGCTAGTGTTCCTGTTCCCTGTAGCAGCTAGTGTCCCTGTTCCCTGTAGCAGCTAGTGTTCCTGTTCCCTGTAGCATCTAGTGTTTATGTTCCCTGTAGCAGCTAGTGTTCCTGTTCCCTGTAGCAGCTAGTGTTTCTGTTCCCTGTAGCAGCTAGTGTCTCTGTTCCCTGTAGCAGCTAGTGTTTCTGTTCCCTGTAGCAGCTAGTGTTTCTGTTCCCTGTAGCAGCTAGTGTTCCTGTTCCCTGTAGCAGCTAGTGTTCCTGTTCCCTGTAGCAGCTAGTGTTCCTGTTCCCTGTAGCAGCTAGTGTCTCTGTTCCCTGTAGCAGCTAGTGTTCCTGTTCCCTGTAGCAGCTAGTGTTTCTGTTCCCTGTAGCAGCTAGTGTCTCTGTTCCCTGTAGCAGCTAGTGTTTATGTTCCCTGTAGCAGCTAGTGTCTCTGTTCCCTGTAGCAGCTAGTGTCTCTGTTCCCTGTAGCAGCTAGTGTTTCTGTTCCCTGTAGCAGCTAGTGTTCCTGTTCCCTGTAGCAGCTAGTGTTCCTGTTCCATGTAGCAGCTAGTGTCTCTGTTCCCTGTAGCAACTAGTGTTTATGTTCCCTGTAGCAGCTAGTGTCTCTGTTCCCTGTAGCAGCTAGTGTCTCTGTTCCCTGTAGCAACTAGTGTTCCTGTTCCCTGTAGCAGCTAGTGTTTCTGTTCCCTGTAGCAGCTAGTGTTCCTGTTCCCTGTAGCAGCTAGTGTCTCTGTTCCCTGTAGCAGCTAGTGTTTATGTTCCCTGTAGCAGCTAGTGTTCCTGTTCCCTGTAGTAGCTAGTGTCTATGTTCCCTGTAGCAACTAGTGTTTATGTTCCATGTAGCAGCTAGTGTTTCTGTTCCCTGTAGCAGCTAGTGTTCCTGTTCCCTGTAGCAACTAGTGTTTATGTTCCATGTAGCAGCTAGTGTTTCTGTTCCCTGTAGCAGCTAGTGTTTCTGTTCCCTGTAGCAGCTAGTGTCTCTGTTCCCTGTAGCAGCTAGTGTTCCCTGTTCCCTGTAGCAGCTAGTGTTCCTGTTCCCTGTAGCAGCTAGTGTCTCTGTTCCCTGTAGCAGCTAGTGTCTCTGTTCCCTGTAGCAGCTAGTGTCTCTGTTCCCTGTAGCAGCTAGTGTTCCTGTTCCCTGTAGCAGCTAGTGTCTCTGTTCCCTGTAGCAGCTAGTGTTTCTGTTCCCTGTAGCAGCTAGTGTCTCTGTTCCCTGTAGCAGCTAGTGTTCTTGTTCCCTGTAGTAGCTAGTGTTCATGTTCCCTGTAGCAGCTAGTGTCTCTGTTCCCTGTAGCAGCTAGTGTTCCTGTTCCCTGTAGCAGCTAGTGTTTCTGTTCCCTGTAGCAGCTAGTGTTTCTGTTCCCTGTAGCAGCTAGTGTCTCTGTTCCCTGTAGCAGCTAGTGTCTCTGTTCCCTGTAGCAGCTAGTGTTCCTGTTCCCTGTAGCAGCTAGTGTTTCTGTTCCCTGTAGCAGCTAGTGTCTCTGTTCCCTGTAGCAGCTAGTGTCTCTGTTCCCTGTAGCAGCTAGTGTCTCTGTTCCCTGTAGCAGCTAGTGTCTCTGTTCCCTGTAGCAGCTAGTGTTTCTGTTCCCTGTAGCAGCTAGTGTCTCTGTTCCCTGTAGCAGCTAGTGTCTCTGTTCCCTGTAGCAGCTAGTGTCTCTGTTCCCTGTAGCAGCTAGTGTCTCTGTTCCCTGTAGCAGCTAGTGTCTCTGTTCCCTGTAGCAGCTAGTGTTTCTGTTCCCTGTAGCAGCTAGTGTCTCTGTTCCCTGTAGCAGCTAGTGTCTCTGTTCCCTGTAGCAGCTAGTGTTCCTGTTCCCTGTAGCAGCTAGTGTTTCTGTTCCCTGTAGCAGCTAGTGTTCTTGTTCCCTGTAGCAGCTAGTGTTTCTGTTCCCTGTAGCAGCTAGTGTCTCTGTTCCCTGTAGCAGCTAGTGTTCCTGTTCCCTGTAGCAGCTAGTGTTCCTGTTCCCTGTAGCAGCTAGTGTTCCTGTTCCCTGTAGCAGCTAGTGTTCCTGTTCCCTGTAGCAGCTAGTGTCTCTGTTCCCTGTAGCAGCTAGTGTTCCTGTTCCCTGTAGCAGCTAGTGTCTCTGTTCCCTGTAGCAGCTAGTGTTCCTGTTCCCTGTAGCAACTAGTGTTTCTGTTCCCTGTAGCAGCTAGTGTTTCTGTTCCCTGTAGCAGCTAGTGTTTCTGTTCCCTGTAGCAGCTAGTGTTCATGTTCCCTGTAGCAGCTAGTGTTCATGTTCCCTGTAGCAGCTAGTGTCTCTGTTCCCTGTAGCAGCTAGTGTTGCTGTTCCCTGTAGCAGCTAGTGTCTCTGTTCCCTGTAGCAGCTAGTGTTCCTGTTCCCTGTAGCAGCTAGTGTTCCTGTTCCCTGTAGCAGCTAGTGTCTCTGTTCCCTGTAGCAGCTAGTGTCTCTGTTCCCTGTAGCAGCTAGTGTTCCTGTTCCCTGTAGCAGCTAGTGTCTCTGTTCCCTGTAGCAGCTAGTGTCTCTGTTCCCTGTAGCAACTAGTGTATCTGTTCCCTGTAGCAGCTAGTGTTCCTGTTCCCTGTAGCAGCTAGTGTTCCTGTTCCCTGTAGCAGCTAGTGTCTCTGTTCCCTGTAGCAGCTAGTGTCTCTGTTCCCTGTAGCAGCTAGTGTATCTGTTCCCTGTAGCAGCTAGTGTTTCTGTTCCCTGTAGCAGCTAGTGTCTCTGTTCCCTGTAGCAACTAGTGTATCTGTTCCCTGTAGCAGCTAGTGTTCCTGTTCCCTGTAGCAGCTAGTGTTCCTGTTCCCTGTAGCAGCTAGTGTCTCTGTTCCCTGTAGCAGCTAGTGTCTCTGTTCCCTGTAGCAGCTAGTGTCTCTGTTCCCTGTAGCAGCTAGTGTTCCTGTTCCCTGTAGCAGCTAGTGTCTCTGTTCCCTGTAGCAGCTAGTGTTTCTGTTCCCTGTAGCAGCTAGTGTTCCTGTTCCCTGTAGCAGCTAGTGTCTCTGTTCCCTGTAGCAGCTAGTGTCTCTGTTCCCTGTAGCAGCTAGTGTTTCTGTTCCTTGTAGCAGCTAGTGTTCCTGTTCCCTGTAGCAGCTAGTGTTTCTGTTCCCTGTAGCAGCTAGTGTCTCTGTTCCCTGTAGCAGCTAGTGTTCCTGTTCCCTGTAGCAGCTAGTGGTTCTGTTCCCTGTAGCAGCTAGTGTCTCTGTTCCCTGTAGCAGCTAGTGTCTCTGTTCCCTGTAGCAGCTAGTGTCTCTGTTCCCTGTAGCAGCTAGTGTTCCTGTTCCCTGTAGCAGCTAGTGTTCCTGTTCCCTGTAGCAGCTAGTGTGTCTGTTCCCTGTAGCAGCTAGTGTTTCAGTTCCCTGTAGCAGCTAGTGTTCCTGTTCCCTGTAGCAGCTAGTGTTTCTGTTCCCTGTAGCAGCTAGTGTTTCTGTTCCCTGTAGCAGCTAGTGTTTCTGTTCCCTGTAGCAGCTAGTGTCTCTGTCTCTGTTCCCTGTAGCAGCTAGTGTCTCTGTCTCTGTTCCCTGTAGCAGCTAGTGTTCCTGTTCCCTGTAGCAGCTAGTGTTCCTGTTCCCTGTAGCAGCTAGTGTTTCTGTTCCCTGTAGCAGCTAGTGTTTCTGTTCCCTGTAGCAGCTAGTGTTTCTGTTCCCTGTAGCAGCTAGTGTCTCTGTTCCCTGTAGCAGCTAGTGTCTCTGTTCCCTGTAGCAGCTAGTGTTTCTGTTCCCTGCAGTAACTAGTGTTCCTGTTCCCTGTAGCAGCTAGTGTTCCTGTTCCCTGTAGCAGCTAGTGTCTCTGTTCCCTGTAGCAGCTAGTGTTCCTGTTCCCTGTAGCAGCTAGTGTTCCTGTTCCCTGTAGCAGCTAGTGTTCCTGTTCCCTGTAGCAGCTAGTGTCTCTGTTCCCTGTAGCAGCTAGTGTCTCTGTTCCCTGTAGCAGCTAGTGTCTCTGTTCCCTGTAGCAGCTAGTGTTCCTGTTCCCTGTAGCAGCTAGTGTTTCTGTTCCCTGTAGCAGCTAGTGTCTCTGTTCCCTGTAGCAGCTAGTGTTCCTGTTCCCTGTAGCAGCTAGTGTCTCTGTTCCCTGTAGCAGCTAGTGTCTCTGTTCCCTGTAGCAGCTAGTGTTCCTGTTCCCTGTAGCAGCTAGTGTCTCTGTTCCCTGTAGCAGCTAGTGTCTCTGTTCCCTGTAGCAGCTAGTGTTCCTGTTCCCTGTAGCAGCTAGTGTCTCTGTTCCCTGTAGCAGCTAGTGTCTCTGTTCCCTGTAGCAGCTAGTGTCTCTGTTCCCTGTAGCAGCTAGTGTTTCTGTTCCCTGTAGCAGCTAGTGTTCCTGTTCCCTGTAGCAGCTAGTGTCTCTGTTCCCTGTAGCAGCTAGTGTTCCTGTTCCCTGTAGCAGCTAGTGTCTCTGTTCCCTGTAGCAGCTAGTGTTTCTGTTCCCTGTAGCAGCTAGTGTCTCTGTTCCATGTAGCAGCTAGTGTCTCTGTTCCCTGTAGCAGCTAGTGTTCCTGTTCCCTGTAGCAGCTAGTGTCTCTGTTCCCTGTAGCAGCTAGTGTTCCTGTTCCCTGTAGCAGCTAGTGTTCCTGTTCCCAGAGGATGGCACCCATCTTCCTTCCCCAGACTATTGACATTCTCACAGGACCCGCATATTTTGATTTACAAGGATTTTAAATCAGGCACAAGTCTGAACAGCGATATGAGGAGAGATCCATCAGTCTTACAGGGACTTCCTGGAGTGAAAATTAACAGAGCTGTGATAATTAAAACCGTTGGACGAGGAGCCGCCCATGTTCGCTGGGAGTTTTCAGATGAGTAATATCAAAGAGACAAATCTCATTATGTTGAGATGACGCTTGAATTATTCATCCACAAATTTTAATTGATTGTACATTAAAAAAAAAAAAAGGATAAAAGAAAAAGCCCAGAGACAAACAATCATTTTGTTTTGGAGTTTTCAGAGAACTAGTGATTTAAAACGTTATTATCTTCACGCTGTAGACTGAAATATTCATGGCCTAATTTAAACAGAATCTAATTTAAATTATTAACTATATGCGTTAGATAATTACATATCTTCAAGTCAGTTAAAACTACACCAGGTGGTTTTGAGAATAAATAATGACCTCCACAATAACTAGTTACAAATTACCTACACAATAACTAGTTACAAATTACCTACACAATAACTAGTTATAAATTACCTCTACAATTTACCTCTACAATAACTAGTTACAAATGCTTGAAGATTGTTTATACTCTTCAAGTGAACCAACACACTAACAAAGTGAACCAACGTAGCTCTTAGAGGAAGCTTCTTTGAAACAAAGTGAACCAACGTAGCTCTTAGAGGAAGCTTCTTTGAAACAAAGTGAACCAACGTAGCTCTTAGAGGAAGCTTCTTTGAAACAAAGTGAACCAACGTAGCTCTTAGAGGAAGCTTCTTTGAAACAAAGTGAACCAACGTAGCTCTTAGAGGAAGCTTCTTTGAAACAAATTGAACCAACGTAGCTCTTAGAGGAAGCTTCTTTGAAACAAAGTGAACCAACGTAGCTCTTAGAGGAAGCTTCTTTGAAACAAAGTGAACCAACGTAGCTCTTAGAGGAAGCTTCTTTGAAACAAAGTGAACCAACGTAGCTCTTAGAGGAAGCTTCTTTGAAACAAAGTGAACCAACGTAGCTCTTAGAGGAAGCTTCTTTGAAACAAAGTGAACCAACGTAGCTCTTAGAGGAAGCTTCTTTGAAACAAAGTGAACCAACGTAGCTCTTAGAGGAAGCTTCTTTGAAACAAAGTGAACCAACGTAGCTCTTAGAGGAAGCTTCTTTGTCTGCTAGAGGTGGTGAAGGGTAGGAGCACCACAGACAAACAGATAATTTATCATTTCAACCAGTGCTCCAGGGATCTTTCCTCTTCATGTATTCAATATCATATCATACTTTATTTAGACCTTTCATATGTTAGTGTTTTCCACCCCAAAACTAACCGGTGGACCTTTAAAACTCACCCTCATGAGAAATACTGTCCTGTGGCTGATTTAGCTCAGTCCTGTTTGCTTTTGTTATTATAAGCCTTAGACTCTAGAGCTAGTGCATCGTTTTCAGTTGCCTCTCCTGACCAGTTCAGCACCCTGGACAGCGCCCAGCCAGCCAGCCGCCCACACACACACAGACACACACAGACACACACACACACACACACACACACACACACACACACACACACATACACACACACACACACACACACACACACACACACACCTACACACACACTACACACACACACGCACACAGCTCGCTGTGCAGACAGACTGCTGTCACAGACACACAGACTGAGACAGACACACAGTGAGACAGACACTGGTAGCAGAGGGGAACTGTTAGCCTAGCTTAGCTCAAGAACTGGAAGCAGAGGGGAACTGTTAGCCTAGCTTAGCACATGAACTGGTAGCAGAGGGGGACTGTTAGCCTAGCTTAGCACAAGAACTGGAAGCAGAGGGGAACTGTTAGCCTAGCTTAGCACAAGAACTGGTAGCAGAGGGGGACTGTTAGCCTAGCTTAGCACAAGAACTGGAAGCAGAGGGGAACTGTTAGCCTAGCCTAGCACAAGAACTGGAAGCAGAGGGGAACTGTTAGCCTAGCCTAGCACAAGAACTGGAAGCAGAGGGGAACTGTTAGCCTAGCCTAGCACAAGAACTGGAAGCAGAGGGGAACTGTTAGCCTAGCCTAGCAGAAGAACTGGAAGCAGGGGGGAACTGTTAGCCTAGCTTAGCACAAGAACTGGAAGCAGGGGGGAACTGTTAGCCTAGCCTAGCACAATAACTGGAAGCAGGGGGAAACTGTTAGCCTAGCTTAGCACAATAACTGGAAGCAGGGGGAAACTGTTAGCCTAGTCTAGCACAAGAACTGGAAGCAGGGGGAAACTGTTAGCCTAGCTTAGCACATGAACTGGAAGCAGAGGGGAAACTGTTAGCCTAGCTTAGCACATGAACTGGAAGCAGAGGGGAACTGTTAATTATATACTGTATAACGCTAAAAGACTCATTGGCCTAAATCAGTCTTAAAGTAAACTATGGGATTAAATCAGTTTTAAAGTAAACTATGGGATTCAAACAGGATCACAGGACTGCTCCTGGTTCGTCTCCAAGATGTAATTTTCATGTTCTCAAAGTAAAAAAAAAAATATACACATTAATGCACATATTTATCACTATGACATCACATTCATTCTTCCTATTAGACATTCTAGAAGTATGGGGGAAGGAGGAGTCTGATCTGAGCAGAGATGACAGCCAATCGCCTCGCTCACCTCTCTTGTTCATGCGGAAGAAATGCAACGCTATTGGCCAGGAGAGCAGGGTCATCAACGAGACCGCGCCCACATGGAGGAAGGGGGCCGTCACCTAGCCAATCAGAGAGGAGGTCAAAATGAGATGGAGAGGGAGGAGGGTTAAAATGTCAACATGACACGACATAACGCACTTAACACCTTGAACAATACAGACGTCATGATTAGTTAAGCTGTAGCCACTTCAATGATCTAAAATGAAAGTTGAAAAGCTCCTGCAATATCCAAGGAAAACATTTGACTATTATCATTAACATTGCAATTTGAATAGAACGTTTCCCACAGTTGAAGGACGCTTGTATCCTTTCGGCAAGCAACCCTCCCTTCCGCGTTGCTCTGATTGGCCAGCGATCTTCTACGCTCGTTTCCCCCCTACGCCGGTAACGCGCGCATGCGCATTTAGTTTTTGCCGCCACACGCCCACACGCTCACACACACGCAGGTTTTAATAGGTTTTGCCGCCGTGGCGGTAGATAATAATAATAATAATAATACTTAGAATAATAATACTTAGACAAACGCACGCAATTGGCACAAGTGTAAATTATGCATTCGTCACTCTGTTTTAACATTGACGCACTTAGCTCAACTTGTTCGCCAGCTTGCTGAGGAGCCTATGGTCACAAGTTCGAATCACTCGCAGTTAATTTTTTTTTTTTTTTACGTTTAATTCATTTATCATCTCTCTATATTAACGTAACTAGCTATTCATATCAATCGAAATAACGTTCATCTCTCTATATTAACGTAACTAGCTATTCATATCAATTGAAATAACGTATTGTATTGTTTTCATCTCTCTATATAGCCACTTACGTGACTGCGATCTGCAAGCCAGGGGCCCTGGCTTGCAGATCGCAGTCACGTAAGGGGCTACTCTCTATATTGACGTGATTCCATCAACACATAGGTAATATTTAGATCACAGGCTGGTCATGCATAATCTCGCCCACCAGGCTGTAAAAATCATCAACTTATTGCCATCATGGACCAATAACAGAACAGATTGACAGGTGGTGACAAAGCACAAGACTGGGCATTTATTTAAAAAAACATACATACCCTAACCACATAACAGATATTTAAAAGGTAATTAACAGGCATGTTCTGCAACATATATCCACTCTTGAACAATGAAAAACTCCTTTTTCTTTCTATTTACAAATAAGAGCAGCTCTGAAGGCTCACGGCGTCCCATGGGATGTTCCAATGTACCTCTGCTTTGGCTTGCAGGCCTTTGGCGTGGCTGAATTGGCTGAATAGCAGTGATCTTCCATCTTAGTTAGTTAGGCGTTGGAGTATATAGCGCGGCGTATATTGATGCAGGTAGGTATTATCTGATGCAGCTAGGTATTATTATCATGCTAATATGGCGTGTTCTGCGATACCCGCTTATTATTATTAACCTGCATGTGTGCGAGCGTTGCTAATATGGCGTGTTCTGCGATACCCATTTATTATTATTAACCTGCGTGGGGGCTTGCCTGAGGGCTTTATCGCGGCTCATGCGCGCTCGCACGGGCGTAGGGGGGATTATCGCGGCTCATGCGCGCTCGCGTGGGCGTAGGGGGCGAAACGAGCGTAGATCGCTGGCCAATCAGAGCAACGCGGAAGGGAGGGTTGCTTGCCGAAAGGATACAAGCTTGAAGGACTAGTGTTACTGTGAGTGACACCTTGTGCCGACCAACCTGCAGCGAGAGGAGGAGGGTCTTCCATTCTTTGGTCCAGACGTCGGACAGGATGGCGGTGGCCGTGATGGAGAAGGCCAGCGTGACCACGATGCCGGTCTGACCACACAGGAAGTACAGAGACGACAGGAAGTACAGAGACGACACGACAGGAAGTACAGAGATGACACGACAGGAAGTACAAAGATGACACGACAGGAAGTACAGAGATGACACGACAGGAAGTACAAAGATGACATGACAGGAAGTACAAAGACGACGTGTGTGTGTGTGTGTGTCGTGTGCGTGCGTGCGTGCGTGCGTGTGTGTGTCTGTGTGTGTGTGTGTGTGTGTGTGTCTGTGTGTGTGTCTGTGTGTGTCTATGTGTGTGTGTGTGTGTGTGTGTGTGTGTGTGTGTGTGTGTGTGTGTGTGTGTGTGTGTGTGTGTGTGTGTGTGTGTGTGTGTGTGTGTGTGTGTGTGTACCTTGTGGCTCCAGTGAAGGTACAGCCTCTGCCCCTCAGACAGTAGACACACTGCCAGCACCTGGATAAGAAAAACATACCAGTATGTCACTTTTTACTCTTATAACAACATCTGTATCACTTTTCACTCTTATAACAACATGTGTATCACTTTTCACTCTTATAACAACATGTGTATCACTTTTCACTCTTATAACTACATCTTTATCACTTTTCACTCTTATAACAACATCTGTATCACTTTTCACTCTTATAACAACATGTGTAACTGAGGGGTACAATTCCCTGACTGTATTACTAGATATGATACTTACTACCACTACCTTTGTACTTAATATTCGGCCACCCAGTACTCGGCATAAATATATTATGATGAACACTGTCACGTAGATGAAACGGATCCAACACAAATGTACGAATTAGAAATAGGTCTTTATTTCTACACAGCGATGGTGTGTAGAGCAAGCACTTAATCAAATCAATCACATTTATGAATGGGAATTAGTATGCACTTTTATGGCAAGATTATTCGTCGGTATATCAATAGAGAATGTCCAATCTCTGAAGGCGCAGGTGGTACATATACGACCTGGAATAGTTAAGGAATAACAGCAATGGTACTTTAATGATTATAGACTGGATACACTAGGGGGGGGTTAATCCGGTCGCTTGTAAGCCGACAGGAGTAGGAGGGGGGGGGGGTAGAATCCGGCTGCCTCATCCGGCCAAGGGTATCCCAGGTGAACCCACTGTAGTGCCGTTCAATGCGCCAGCGATCCTTGGACCACAGATGAAAGCAGGTGGACTCTTTGTGGGCCGGCGTCCTCCGGTCCACGGAGGAGAGACGTGAAGCGACCTCATCTTGCAGAGCGTCTCCTCACCTTGCGTCCTCTCCAGGGGGGGGGGTTCCAACACACAGCAGTGTCGGGGGTCTTTATCCATGGAATAATCAACGTATACAAAGCATAATCCGTGCCTGGGAAGGCGGGCTGTCGTCGGTAGAATAATCCGGTATACAGGTCCACCCGCTCGTCGGCTCTGGGGCTCCTCGGGTGCAGCTTCACGTGGGGTCAACCACCCTGGATAAGCAGCCAGTTCTCTGCCCGAAACGATGGGGTACTGACTACGGTAGTATTCTCACCGTACGAAGCACTATATATTAACAGACTATTATTAGCTTAATAGACTACGTCCAACTCGACGATATAGTGCCAAATATGACTATTCAAATATTAATATACATGATGTCTCAATACCGATGGTAGGCGAACTTGGCCTTACTCCCACACGTGGCGTCGCGGGGAGGCTTTACGTCTGTGACTCTATTGGAGGGTAAGAAACTGGACTGAAAAGGAAGTCCTACTTTAGTAGCGCAGTATATATACGCACTATGAACAAATAGTCCCATTAGTGGTGCGGTAGCCAGATTCCTACGCGGAACTAGGACTTGTTCGTACATGTTGAGCGGTACGTTTGAACTGGGTCTGAGGGGTATGGCAGCCTGGCACCAAGGTCTCGACCAATAGTAGAATGGAGACTATTATGGGATGTTCAGTAGGCTAGAATGGATATTCAATGCATATTGTACAAGGAATATACAAGGGATATCAAGGAATATTAGAGAATATACAAATACAATTAAATATATATATATAATAAATATATATATTCGGTTTAATCTGGCCCTTCACAACAGCCACCCCCTGATTGGTCCCAGACCTAATCAGTTAAACAGAGACAGATTATTCGCGTTGTCTATTTACACATAAGGGTTTGCTGTAGGGGTCAGTCAACTTCACAAAGTCATAGGGTTATAGGGTCATGGTCATCATCGATTGTGTCTGGGAGTCGGGGCAGTTCTATGAGCCTCGCCACGGGACGGGTGTAAGTGCGACCCTGGACGAGCACTTCAGCTGCTCGGACCTTGCCGTCGGCACCGGTGATCACTTTGCTTACGCGGCCGGCCGGCCACATAGCTCTGGGCAGTGATTGATCAATAATCATGACGACTGTTCCTTCTGTCAAATTGTCTCTCTCCTTTACCCACTTCTGGCGGGTCTGTAGAGACGGTAGGTAGTGCAGTAGGAAACTGCTCCAAAACTTGTCGGCTAATACTTGGCTGTACCTCCACATTCGTCGGCCGTTCGCTTCTTCAGGCCGGTACATTGTCTGGGGTAATGCGGGATCTAGCCGCCCCATCAGGAGTGTGTTGGGGGTAACTGGGTCGATATCCGCCACATCACTGGAGACATATCCGAGGGGCTTCGAGTTAAGTACTCCCTCAATCTCCGTGAGGACTGTCATTAGGACTTCTTCCGCCACAGTCTGGGCCCCAAGTACTGCGTACAGGGCTGTCTTTATGGAGCGCACTTCTCGTTCCCAAGTGCCACCAAAGTGGGGTGCGTTTGGGGGGTTGAATTGGAAATCAACCTGTGCTGGAGCGAGGTGGGTCTTAAGTTCTGGGCCCATAGCTTGGAAGCTCTCTCTCAGCTCTCTTTCGCCGCCTTTGAAGTTTGTCCCATGATCGGACAATATGGTAGACGGTCTTCCTTTCCGTGATGTGAATGTACGGAAGGCCATAAGGAATGAGTCTGTGCTCATGGTCGGGAGAAGCTCGATGTGTATCGCTCTGGTGGTCATGCATTTGAATACAATACCCCACCGCTTCTCGGTTCCTCTTCCTTTCTTTATGTGCAGCGGGCCAAAGCAGTCCATACCCGTTGAGTGGAATGGCTTGTCACCGATTCGGAGGCGACATGGAGGAAGGTCAGCCATCCTTGGTATGCTGGGCTGCGCGCGCCACTTGCGGCAGTCTAGACATGTTCGCTGGAAGCGTCGTACCGCCTCTCTTCCTTGTAGGATCCAGTAACGACGTCTGATTTCCGCGAAGACTCTTTCTGCTCCTGCGTGATGTACATCCTCATCGTATTTCTTTATAATCAGCTCTGTGACCTTGTGTCGGCTGTTCAATACGATCGGGTATTTAATGTCATCCGGTAGATTGGGGGCTCTGCGTAGGCGACCACCCACTCTGATGAGGGTATGAGCGTCGCTCTCGGGGGCCAGATGAATTAATCTGCTGTCGGATGGGACGGGCTTTCCTCCCTGTAGACAGGCCAATTCATCGGGGAACGAGTCTCTCTGGGCTCGCTGCAGTAGAAGCAATTCTGCTTCCTCGTAGTTAGCTGCTGACATTTCAGCGGGGGACTTGCACTCCGGGTGGTACCGCAGGAATGTTCTTTGTTGTGCACTCTCTATGGACGTGCAATCGTCTATGTTAGGGTCGGTGGAGGCTACGGTGCTCAATCCACAGAACACAGACTTCTTATTTTCCACCTCCTCTGGACTTGCTTCCCTCGGGATAGGCATGGGCCACTGTCCTTCCGGGAGTCTTAGGAATGCGGGGCCGTCACTGTAGACATTGCGACGGGTGAGGTCATCCAGGGGCATCCCCCGGGTGATGACGTCAGCTGGGTTCTGTTTTGTATCAACGTAGCGCCACTCTGTTTCTCCGGTTAACTCTTCGGTTAAGTCTTGAATCTCGGTGACTCTGACTCCCACGAAGACTTTGTACTTGCATGAGTCCGATTTGATCCAGGCGAGTACTGTCGTGGAATCTGACCACAGGATTGTTCTAGACACCGGTATGGTGAGCTCACGTTGGATGAGCGTGGCTAGGTGCGCTCCGGCTAGGGCTGCGCAGAGCTCTAGACGTGGGATAGATTGTTGCTTGCGTGGGGCTATTCTCGAGCGGGCGAGGACAAATGCTGTGTAGATCTCTCCCCCCCTTTCTTGGGCCCGCAAGTAGGCTACTGATCCGTATGCGACCTCTGAGGCGTCACTGAAGACGTGTAAGTCCATTTTACATGTCTCTGGCCTCACCGTGGGTGGAAAGTAGCTTCGGCGCATATTAACGCCTGGGAGTGAGTGGAGCTCCATCTCCCACTCTCTCCAGGTGGATGCAAGGTGTGCGGGAATGGGGTCGTCCCAGCCCTGGTCCTTGTCCCACAATGCTCGTACAATCATTTTTGCCCTGGTGGTGTACGGTAGAATACATCCTAGCGGGTCATATTGTCGGGCGAGTGTTGTGTACACACTCCGTCTGGTGGTCGGCGCCGCCGCCGGCCTTCCCTGCTCCGTAGTCAGGGGCTTGTGTCTGTAGTGAAGCGAATCTGTTTTGAATCGCCACACCAATCCCAGGGTCATCTCCTGGGCTTCTCCCGGGATTGTAGCCATCCAGGTCTCGCTGCTGGCTGCCTTGTCCTCGGAGGAGAGGCTGCGCAGTACTTGCGGATCGCTGCTGGCCCACTGCCTGAGATCAAAGCCGCCTTTGATCAATGAGGCGCGGAGTTTAATCAGGAGAGCCTCGGCTTCTTCCTGGGTTGAAAGGCTTTGTAGACAGTTGTCTACGTAGAAGCTGTTCTTTACGCTGTGTCGGACCTCTTCGTCCGCTGCTGGGTCCTCTGCTACATGTTTCTGTAGTGCAAATGTAGCACAGCAGGGGCTGCACGTCGTTCCGAAGGGGAGGACTTCCCATTGGTAGATGGCTGGGTGCTCATCTCCTGGCTTCTCTCTCCATAGGAACCGTAACAGGGGCTTGTCCTCCTCTACTAATCTCACCTGCAGGAACATTCCTTTAATGTCCCCGCTGATGGCCACCCTTTCCTGGCGGAAGCGGAGTAGAACGCCGAGTAGGGAGGGGCCGAGTGTGGGACCGGGCAGTAACTCTTTATTCAGATTTTGGGATCCGATCTGGTAGCTGCAGTTAAATACTATGCGGTCTTTACCGTTGTGATGGACCTTGTGGTGAGGCACGTACCACGATTCAGTGGTCTGGTCAGCCTCTTTAATGTCCATCTTTGTGACGTGTCCCGCTGTGATGAGCTTCTCAATCTCAGCGCGGTATACACTCTCTTGGGCGGGGTTCTTGGCTAAGCGCCGCTCCGTGTTCAGCAGGTACCGTTCTGTGGCGTCTGTCTTGGCGTGGAAAGTAGGCATTCCTTCTCGCCGCAGGAGTGGCGTGGCGTATCTCAACACGCCGTTGACCGGGACTCTCTTGGTCCCTGTCTCGAGGAGGTGAATGGCGTAAATGTCATCTTTAGAGCGAATGTCTTTCTTTCCGTTCTTAAAGGGCATTTGTTCCAAGGTCCATAGCCGCTCTACGTGTTGCAGGAGTGCGGTTTCTCCCTCTGTGACTCGGGAGTGGAGACATCTAGTGGCTGTACTTCGGTTGAGAGATTTGGCGAGCGGGCCTTGGAGAGTCCATCCCAAACGGGTCTCGACTGCTGCAGGACAGCCTCGGGGTCCGGTATGAACCCGGTCTATCGGGACAATGAGGTCTGCATGGTCGGAGCCTATCAACAGGGTCGGCATAGCATTGTCTATGAGCGGGATCGGTAACTTGCGCAGATGTGCATATTTCTCCATCAGCTTGGCGACGGGGTATGTGTACCGCGACAGTCCTATTTCTTGGCTGGTGAAAGCGTCTGTAATCTGGTACCGTCGCTCAGGCTGGCCGCTTGCTGCGATAGAGAATGAGACATTCTCGCCCTTTATCGTCTTCAAATCTCGTCTTATTGTCCGAATTGTCATTTGGGTTTCGCTTCCCCGCAGCCCTAGCTGGGCCGCAGCGGAGGCGAGCAGCAGGGTCTTCTCTGACCCATCATCGAGGACGGCGTAAGTGTCCAGGACTTTATTCTGGTAGCTTAGTGTCACACGCACTACTTTTAGGAGTACTCGGGCTCCACTGCTGCTGGCGGGATCGATGTACATGACGCTCGCTTTGCTGCTGGGTGGTGCGGGTGAAGGGCGCCGTCTGTTACTGTCGTGAAGTATGTCCAGATGGGCTCCATCGCACTTGGTGCACCTTTTCTTTAAGCGGCATTCGGCTGCCATGTGTGAGCGCGCACAGCGAAAACAGCGCTTGTTGGACTTTATCCATTGACTTGCTTCCTCCGCGTTCAGCTTGGGGAAGGAGTCACATTGCGCTAGCCAGTGTTCTTTCTCACAGTAGGGGCACACTATCTTCCACTTCTCCGTTCTGGAGGGGGTACTGTGGCTCCTGCTGCTCGGTACTGACTCCGATTGGTGCATCACAGTCACCGATCTTCTTCCATCATTTAGTCGTCTGGTTCCTTCTCTGGAGCCAGGGGTGCTCCGTCCGAATGTATCTAGCCGTAGGCTGCTGACTTCTCTCGCCAGGAAGTCTGCTAGATCGAGGAGGTTCGGTTCGGGGCCATTCGGGTCTCGGTGGTCTCTCTGTCGCCTAAAACGCTCCTGTCGAGCGGGCGGCAGCTTCTCCAAGATCCTTTCCACATTTGAGTTGGCGTAAAGTTCATGCCTCCCCTTCTCTCTCTGCGCTCCCAACATCCCTACCAGGGACTGCACTCTGATGGACAGGTCGTCCAGTGCTCGATTGTCTATTGCTGGGGGTAAGCGGTCGATGTGTCGGATCTCCTGGATCACGTAATCCCATATGCGCCCATACCTCTGGTCCAATGCTACCAGCGCTGCTGTGTATGGGGTGGTGGAAGTCGCGTAGGCGAGCGCTATATTATGTGCGCGGGGTACCTTTAAGTGCTTCAGTAGGATGGCGTATTTGTGGCGTTCATCCAATACATCCACCAACATGGTCTCCAGACACATGCGGAGTTCTGTATACTGGGCCCGGTTCTCTTGGGTGAAGTCGGGTACCATAGGCGTGCCAATGTATGACGCTGACTGTGGATACATCGGCGAGCGTTGGGGGAGAGGCCTCCTAGGCGAGTCTCCTCCCGCTCCTTGGTATGGGCTGGTACCGGCAGTGTACCATGGCCCGCTTGTCCAGGTGCTGTTCCTCGGTGCGGGTCGTGCGTCGTGCTCACCCGTGTATAGAGTCGGGGGTCTGTAGCGCAGCTCCGCGGGAGTATAGCCTGGGCTGTACCGGACCTCCTGGTCCGGTAGAGTACTGTGCTGTCGTCGGGCGTGGTTCTCCTCCTCTTCCTCTTCAGTTAGGTCATCCAGTGCTTGTAGTCTCTGGTTTAGCCTCTCCACAGGATATGCTGCTCCTTCCCGGTTGCTAGGTCTCGCTTGGACCGGTGGGGGGAGGTGGTCTGTGGGGGGTATAGACCTCGTCTGTTGGTCAAGTTCAGGGTTGTTTACTCGGCTAGGGGATGCCGCCCTGGAGGTGTGTCTAGACGAGTTCCTGGAGCCTCTGGCGGAGGGAGAGGGTGTTGTCCGTCTGATCAGCTGTTCTATTAGTTGCGCTTGCTGTCTGTCGCGCTCTGCGTCCCGTAGAGCACCAGCAGCTGCTCGCTGGCTGTCTGCTCGGTCTCGGGCCACATTCTCTTCCCTCTGAATGCGTCTTATTTCTAGACGTATATGCTCTTCTTCGCTCCGCTGCTGGATCTGCAGTCGGTCGCGTTCAGCAGCGGCGTTCAGGCTGATGAGGAAGGCCTGCTGTAGGGTCCTCTCTGCCTCGCTGGGAGAAGGCGGTTGTATAGGGGAGCCTTCCCTCGGGGTACTCCTTGCGGAGCCTTGGAGCTCTATCTCCACGGTGCTCTCCCCGTCTTCTTCCGTGCCGAGTTCTCTCTCGGTAGCGTTGTATTCCTCCCGGGACTCATCGGGGACTACTTCTTCAGTACTGGCGGGGTGTGAAGTCATGTCTGGTTCCCACTGGTCCCCACCGTGAACTTGGTCAGTTACATTAGAACCCGTAGGGGCCTCTATGGTCGGGGTAGTCTGGGCGTTGGGGTTAGACATACTTTTACTTTCTAGTTTTACCGCGTTTACTGTTAGTAGAAGACTAGGTTGTTGACTGACAGCGTAGGCCTCTAAGTACTGAGGGAGCCGTCGTTCGCGCTGCGGGCGTTGGTTAGGAGGATCGTTTCGTGGAGTGTTCATCATAGGCCATTTCAATATTAATAACACTATATTAATATTACACTAATTACCCTCCGGCTCGAAGGACCAATTGTAACTGAGGGGTACAATTCCCTGACTGTATTACTAGATATGATACTTACTACCACTACCTTTGTACTTAATATTCGGCCACCCAGTACTCGGCATAAATATATTATGATGAACACTGTCACGTAGATGAAACGGATCCAACACAAATGTACGAATTAGAAATAGGTCTTTATTTCTACACAGCGATGGTGTGTAGAGCAAGCACTTAATCAAATCAATCACATTTATGAATGGGAATTAGTATGCACTTTTATGGCAAGAGTATTCGTCGGTATATCAATAGAGAATGTCCAATCTCTGAAGGCGCAGGTGGTACATATACGACCTGGAATAGTTAAGGAATAACAGCAATGGTACTTTAATGATTATAGACTGGATACACTAGGGGGGGGTTAATCCGGTCGCTTGTAAGCCGACAGGAGTAGGAGGGGGGGGGGGGGGGGTAGAATCCGGCTGCCTCATCCGGCCAAGGGTATCCCAGGTGAACCCACTGTAGTGCCGTTCAATGCGCCGGCGATCCTTGGACCACAGATGAAAGCAGGTGGACTCTTTGTGGGCCGGCGTCCTCCGGTCCACGGAGGAGAGACGTGAAGCGACCTCGTCTTGCAGAGCGTCTCCTCACCTTGCGTCCTCTCCAGGGGGGGGGGTTCCAACACACGGCAGTGTCGGGGGTCTTTATCCATGGAATAATCAACGTATACAAAGCATAATCCGTGCCTGGGAAGGCGGGCTGTCGTCGGTAGAATAATCCGGTATACAGGTCCACTCGCTCGTCGGCTCTGGGGCTCCTCGGGTGCAGCTTCACGTGGGGTCAACCACCCTGGATAAGCAGCCAGTTCTCTGCCCGAAACGATGGGGTACTGACTACGGTAGTATTCTCACCGTACGAAGCACTATATATTAACAGACTATTATTAGCTTAATAGACTACGTCCAACTCGACGATATAGTGCCAAATATGACTATTCAAATATTAATATACACGATGTCTCAATACCGATGGTAGGCGAACTTGGCCTTACTCCCACACGTGGCGTCGCGGGGAGGCTTTACGTCTGTGACTCTATTGGAGGGTAAGAAACTGGACTGAAAAGGAAGTCCTACTTTAGTAGCGCAGTATATATACGCACTATGAACAAATAGTCCCATTAGTGGTGCGGTAGCCAGATTCCTACGCGGAACTAGGACTTGTTCGTACATGTTGAGCGGTACGTTTGAACTGGGTCTGAGGGGTATGGCAGCCTGGCACCAAGGTCTCGACCAATAGTAGAATGGAGACTATTATGGGATGTTCAGTAGGCTAGAATGGATATTCAATGCATATTGTACAAGGAATATACAAGGGATATCAAGGAATATTAGAGAATATACAAATACAATTAAATATATATATATAATAAATATATATATTCGGTTTAATCTGGCCCTTCACAACAACATGTGTATCACTTTTCACTCTTATAACAACATCTTTATCACTTTTCACTCTTATAACTACATCTGTATCACTTTTCACTCTTATAACAACATGTGTATCACTTTTCACTCTTATAACAACATCTTTATCACTTTTCACTCTTATAACAACATATGTATCACTTTTCACTCTTATAACAACATATTATGTATCACTGTTCACTCTTATAACATGTGTATCACTTTTCACTCTTATAACAACATGTGTATCACTTTTCACTCTTAAAACAACATCTGTATCACTTTTCACTCATATAACATGTGTATCACTTTTCACTCTTATAACAACATATTATGTATCACTTTTCACTCTTATAACAACATATTATGTATCACTTTTCACTCTTATAACATATGTATCACTTTTCACTCTTATAATAACATGTGTATCACTTTTCACTCTTATAACATGTGTATCACCTTTCACTCTTATACAGTAACAACATATGTATCACTTGTCACTCGTATAACAACATGTGTATCACTTTTCACTCTTATAACATGTGTATCACCTTTCACTCTTATACTGTAACAACATATGTATCACTTTTCACTCATAACAACATGTGTATCACTTTTCACTCTTATAACAATGAATGTATCACTTTTCACTCTTAAAACAACATATGTATCACTGTTCGCTGTTATAACAACACATGTATCACTTTTCACTCTTATAACAACATGTGTATCACTTTTCACTCTTATACTGTAAGAACATATGTATCACTTTTCACTCTTATAACAAGGAATGTATCACAATTCGACTCTTATAACTACATGTGTATCACTTTTCACTCGTATAACAACATATGTATCACTTTTCACTCTTATAACAACACATGTATCACTTTTCACTCGTATAACAACATGTGTATCACTTTTCAATCTTATAACAACATCTGTATCACTTTTCACTCTTATAACAACACCTGTATCACTTTTCAATCGTATAACAACATGTGTATCACTTTTCACTCTTATAACAACACCTGTATCACTTTTCACTCTTATAACAACATATGTATCACTTTTCACTCTTATAACAACATGTGTATCACTTTTCACTGTACTTTCATATAATGTAAAACATTTTAATTTGAAGCTTGCTTAAAGGCCCACTTGCAGGTTGTATTTTTGTTCAATAAACAATGTGACTAGGCCAACAGTGACTTTCATGAATAGGGGGGGGGGGGGGGGGGGGGGATAATCGAAATTGACCCAGTTTTAGCGTTTTTATCAAACATTTTGTCCGCCCAACCACAACCACCACGCATGTGGATATTTTAATCCATGGTTCATAACGTGCGCGTGTCATCTTAATGATGACGTCACACAAGGTACAGGGCAGCAAGGGGCCTGAGAATCACACGCAGGTAGTGGCAGGAAGCAAGGAGCCTTCTTGTTACTACTAGGCTAGCCGAGGATCTAGTATCTGTTTCACCTAACACTATTGCTCCGTGATCATAGCCATTTATCTCTAAAGCTAACCACTATTTGTAAAAGCCACAACCATGTTACCATATTTTTAAATACTAATGTAAATCATTGTGTCGTAGATATTGTGTATATAACGTTAGTAGCTAGCTAGCTAGCTTGCTAGCCAGGATCCTCGAAACTCCTAACATGCCCAGATTTAAAATGGTTCTCTCCTCTTTGTATACCTTTGTCCTCACAAACAAAGTATTCTGCCAGGGAACTTATGGACACGACAGTAGTAGTAGTTATATAGCTATCAGCTGCCCGTGACGGGGATAAGGCATAAGGCGACAGCCCACAGACCAATAGCGCTGCTGTACTGAACAACAGGCTGCCTAGTGGTACATGTAGTTATTTTTTACGACATTAAAAACCTTATAACTACCTTGTTTCAACCAAAAATGCAGTTGTAGCTGGTCCATCAAAGTCTCTCTGACGATTAAACCCATTTGTGTCTTGTAAGGCGTCCATTTGGATCAAGGAAATAGCCTTCTGCACTCGTCAAACTCCATTGTAGTGGATCAGAAGTAGGGGAAAGTTACCTTCAGTGACGTCACGGCACTGATAGCGTCTGATAAGCTTTTTGATTGACTCCATACATGGTATTCGTGCATGGACATTTTTAACCCTTTCGGAGTGGAATTTCCGGCGTCAAATGGAAAAAAATAAATAACGAAATTAGATACCAATGATGTAAACTACCCATAATTGAAGAGTAGGGTTTAACCTGCAAGTGGGCCTTTAACAAGAACCTATTATCTGTGCCTGGTCACAGGTGGCCCAGTGCAGGAAATGTTCCTGAAGATTTCAGGGACAGACCGCATGTGTGAACGGGGTTATAGACTTTAGAGCAGATTTCTCACCAGCAGCAGGGAGATGTAGGTGAAGAGAGCTGCAGCCACGACCAGCAAGACCAGAGACCAGGGGAACCAGAAGCCCAGGTTCCCAAAGTTAAACCTGCAGAGACATGTTCCCAAAGTTAAACCTAGTGACACAACATGTTCGCAAAGTTAAACCTGGAGACACAACATGTTCGCAAAGTTAAACCTGGAGAGACACATGTTCCCAAAGTTTAACCTGGAGACACAACATGTTCCCAAAGTTAAACCTAGAGACACAACATGTTCCCAAAGTTAAACCTAGAGAGACACAACATGTTCCCAAAGTTAAACCTGGAGACACAACATGTTCCTACCAGTCATCATGTCTTCATCACAGAACCTACCAGTCATCATGTCTTCATCACAGAACCTACCAGTCATCATGTCTTCATCACAGAACCTACCAGTCATCATGTCATCATGACAGAACCTACCAGTCATCATGTCTTCATGACAGAACCTACCAGTCATCATGTCTTCATGACAGAACCTACCAGTCATCATGTCTTCATGACAGAACCTACCAGTCATCATGTCTTCATGTCAGAACCTACCAGTCATCATGTCATCATCACATAACCTACCAGTCATCATGTCATCATCACAGAACCTACCAGTCATCATGTCAGAACCTACCAGTCATCATGTCTTCATCACAGAACCTACCAGTCATCATGTCTTCATCACAGAACCTACCAGTCATCATGTCTTCATGTCAGAACCTACCAGTCATCATGTCTTCATCACAGAACCTACCAGTCATCATGTCAGAACCTACCAGTCATCATGTCTTCATGGAGCACCAGCTATCCCTGCTGCAGGTGCCGGCCTCCACTCGCAGGTGGATTACCGACTTCCTGTCCAACAGGTCTCAGCGGGTGAGGCTGGGGAAGAGCATTTCCAGCTCTAGGTCCACCAGCACCGGTTCCCCGCAGGGCTGCGTTCTATCCCCACTACTGTTCTCCCTGTACACAAACAGCTGTGCCTCTCTTCACCCCTCGGTCAAACTCCTGAAATTCGCTGATGACACCACCCTGGTGGGTCTCATCTCCAGGGGGGATGAGTCGGCCTACAGGAGGGAGATCGAGAGGCTGCAGAGCTGGTGCAGCTGCAACAACCTGGAGCTCAACGCTCAAAAGACAGTGGAGATGGTAGTGGATTTCAGGAAGAAAGCAGCCCTGCCCCCTCCCATCATACTGGGAGGCACTCAGGTGACCTCCGTGGAGTCATGCCGATTCCTCGGCATGACCATCTCCCGGGATTTGAAGTGGGAGCTTAACATCACGGGCCTGCTCAAGAAGGCCCAGGGGAGGATGTTCTTCCTCCGGCAGTTGAAGAAGTATAAACTGCCGAGGACCATGATGGCCCAATTCTACACGGCCATCATTGAGTCCATCCTCACCCACTCCATCATCTCCTGGTTCCCTGCTGCAGCGGCAAAAGATCTTGCCAAGCTGCAGCGGGTGATTCGCTCCGCGGAGAGGGTGATCGGCTGTCCCCTGCCCTCCCTCAGGTCCCTGCACGACTCCAGGGCGCTGAAGAGGGCGAGAAAGATCATGGCCGACCCATCCCACCCCGGTCACAGCCTCTTCACCCTGCTCCCCTCTGGGAGAAGGCTGAGGATCCCAAAGGCTGTGAAAGCTCGACACAGACTGAGCTTCTTCCCCTCAGCCGCCAGGCTGATCAATGCCTCAGGCCCCCCCCCCCCCCCCCCCCTCTGCCCCCAAGTGACACTGGCTAAATGACATTGACTGCACTGCACTAGTCCGTACTGGATCTCTGCACACTTCACTTTATATATATATATATGTATTTTATTGATTAATCCCCCACTGCACTGTTTTCGTTTCTTGTCTGTGTTGGTGTTTGTTTACTGTGAAAAAAAGAAAAAATGCATACACTGTATTGCTGCAACAATTACCAATGTGTTTTACACAAATGGCTCAATAAAGGAATCTGAATCTGAATCTGAATCTGAATCTGAATCACAGAACCTACCAGTCATCATGTCTTCATGTCAGAACCTACCAGTCATCATGTCCTCATCACAGAACCTACCAGTCATCATGTCTTCATCACAGAACCTACCAGTCATCATGTCTTCATCACAGAACCTACCAGTCATCATGTCTTCATCACAGAACCTACCAGTCATCATGTCTTCATCACAGAACCTACCAGTCATCATGTCATCATCACAGAACCTACCAGTCATCATGTCTTCATCACAGAACCTACCAGTCATCATGTCTTCATCACAGAACCTACCAGTCATCATGTCATCATCACAGAACCTACCAGTCATCATGTCTTCATCACAGAACCTACCAGTCATCATATCTTCATCACAGAACCTACCAGTCATCATGTCTTCATGACAGAACCTACCAGTCATCATGTCCTCATGACAGAACATACCAGTCATCATGTCTTCATCACAGAACCTACCAGTCATCATGTCTTCATGACAGAACCTACCAGTCATCATGTCTTCATGTCAGAACCTACCAGTCATCATGTCTTCATGTCAGAACCTACCAGTCATCATGTCTTCATGTCAGAACCTACCAGTCATCATGTCTTCATCACAGAACCTACCAGTCATCATGTCATCATCACAGAACCTACCAGTCATCATGTCCTCATCACAGAACCTACCAGTCATCATGTCTTCATCACAGAACCTACCAGTCATCATGTCTTCATCACAGAACCTACCAGTCATCATGTCTTCATCACAGAACCTACCAGTCATCATGTCTTCATCACAGAACCTACCAGTCATCATGTCTTCATGACAGAACCTACCAGTCATCATGTCTTCATCACAGAACCTACCAGTCATCATGTCTTCATCACAGAACCTACCAGTCATCATGTCTTCATCACAGAACCTACCAGTCATCATGTCTTCATCACAGAACCTACCAGTCATCATGTCTTCATCACAGAACCTACCAGTCATCATGTCTTCATCACAGAACCTACCAGTCATCATGTCATCATCACAGAACCTACCAGTCATCATGTCTTCATCACAGAACCTACCAGTCATCATGTCTTCATCACAGAACCTACCAGTCATCATGTCTTCATCACAGAACCTACCAGTCATCATGTCATCATGACAGAACCTACCAGTCATCATGTCTTCATCACAGAACCTACCAGTCATCATGTCTTCATGTCAGAACCTACCAGTCATCATGTCTTCATCACAGAACCTACCAGTCATCATGTCTTCATGACAGAACCTACCAGTCATCATGTCTTCATCACAGAACCTACCAGTCATCATGTCATCATCACAGAACCTACCAGTCACCATGTCTTCATCACAGAACCTACCAGTCATCATGTCTTCATCACAGAACCTACCAGTCATCATGTCATCATCACAGAACCTACCAGTCATCATGTCTTCATCACAGAACCTACCACTCATCATGTCTTCATCACAGAACCTACCAGTCATCATGTCTTCATCACAGAACCTACCAGTCATCATGTCATCACCACAGAACCTACCAGTCGAAGTCGTTGTAGTCGTTCTGAGCTTCACACCAGAAGTACAGGAAGACCAGACTCAGGAGGAAGGTGAGGATCAGGAGGCCGAAGCTGACACACTCCACCTGGAACACACACACACACAACACACACACACACACACACACACACACACACACACACACACACACACACACACACACACACGCACACGCACACGCACACACGTAACAGCTCAGATGGGGAAAGAGCACGATAACAAACACAACAACACAAGAGCTGGCAGCTGCTGAGAGGAGGAACACAGGGAGTAAAGGTACGTTTCAGCTGCTGAGAGGAGGAACACAGGGAGTAAAGGTACGTTTCAGCTGCTGAGAGCAGGAACACAGGGAGTAAAGGTACGTTTCAGCTGCTGAGAGCAGGAACACAGGGAGTAAAGATACGTTTCAGCTGCTGAGAGCAGGAACACGGGGAGTAAAGGTACGTTTCAGCTGCTGAGAGGAGGAACACAGGGAGTAAAGGTACGTTTCAGCTGCTGAGAGCAGGAACACAGGGAGTAAAGGTACGTTTCAGCTGCTGAGAGGAGGAACACAGGGAGTAAAGGTACGTTTCAGCTGCTGAGAGCAGGAACACAGGGAGTAAAGGTACGTTTCAGCTGCTGAGAGGAGGAACACAGGGAGTAAAGGTACGTTTCAGCTGCTGAGAGCAGGAACACGGGGAGTAAAGGTACGTTTCAGCTGCTGAGAGCAGGAACACAGGGAGTAAAGGTACGTTTCAGCTGCTGAGAGCAGGAACACAGGGAGTAAAGGTACGTTTCAGCTGCTGAGAGCAGGAACACAGGGAGTAAAGGTACGTTTCAGCTGCTGAGAGCAGGAACACAGGGAGTAAAGGTACGTTTCAGCTGCTGAGAGCAGGAACACAGGGAGTAAAGGTACGTTTCAGCTGCTGAGAGGAGGAACACAGGGAGTAAAGGTACGTTTCAGCTGCTGAGAGCAGGAACACAGGGAGTAAAGGTACGTTTCAGCTGCTGAGAGCAGGAACACAGGGAGTAAAGGTACGTTTCAGCTGCTGAGAGCAGGAACACAGGGAGTAAAGGTACGTTTCAGCTGCTGAGAGCAGGAACACAGGGAGTAAAGGTACGTTTCAGCTGCTGAGAGCAGGAACACGGGGAGTAAAGGTACGTTTCAGCTGCTGAGAGCAGGAACACGGGGAGTAAAGGTACGTTTCAGCTGCTGAGAGCAGGAACACAGGGAGTAAAGGTACGTTTCAGCTGCTGAGAGGAGGAACACGGGGAGTAAAGGTACGTTTCAGCTGCTGAGAGCAGGAACACAGGGAGATAAAGGTACGTTTCAGCTGCTGAGAGGAGGAACACAGGGAGTAAAGGTACGTTTCAGCTGCTGAGAGCAGGAACACAGGAGTAAAGGTACGTTTCAGCTGCTGAGAGGAGGAACACAGGGAGTAAAGGTACGTTTCAGCTGCTGAGAGCAGGAACACGGGGAGTAAAGGTACGTTTCAGCTGCTGAGAGCAGGAACACAGGGAGTAAAGGTACGTTTCAGCTGCTGAGAGCAGGAACACAGGGAGTAAAGGTACGTTTCAGCTGCTGAGAGCAGGAACACAGGGAGTAAAGGTACGTTTCAGCTGCTGAGAGCAGGAACACAGGGAGTAAAGGTACGTTTCAGCTGCTGAGAGCAGGAACACAGGGAGTAAAGGTACGTTTCAGCTGCTGAGAGGAGGAACACAGGGAGTAAAGGACGTTTCAGCTGCTGAGAGCAGGAACACAGGGAGTAAAGGTACGTTTCAGCTGCTGAGAGCAGGAACACAGGGAGTAAAGGTACGTTTCAGCTGCTGAGAGCAGGAACACAGGGAGTAAAGGTACGTTTCAGCTGCTGAGAGCAGGAACACAGGGAGTAAAGGTACGTTTCAGCTGCTGAGAGCAGGAACACGGGGAGTAAAGGTACGTTTCAGCTGCTGAGAGCAGGAACACGGGGAGTAAAGGTACGTTTCAGCTGCTGAGAGCAGGAACACAGGGAGTAAAGGTACGTTTCAGCTGCTGAGAGGAGGAACACAGGGAGTAAAGGTACGTTTCAGCTGCTGAGAGCAGGAACACGGGGAGTAAAGGTACGTTTCAGCTGCTGAGAGCAGGAACACAGGGAGTAAAGGTACGTTTCAGCTGCTGAGAGCAGGAACACGGGGAGTAAAGGTACGTTTCAGCTGCTGAGAGGAGAAAACAACAGGGAGTAAAGGTACGTTTCAGCTGCTGAGAGCAGGAACACAGGGAGTAAAGGTACGTTTCAGCTGCTGAGAGCAGGAACACGGGGAGTAAAGGTACGTTTCAGCTGCTGAGAGCAGGAACACAGGGAGTAAAGGTACGTTTCAGCTGCTGAGAGGAGGAACACAGGGAGTAAAGGTACGTTTCAGCTGCTGAGAGCAGGAACACAGGGAGTAAAGGTACGTTTCAGCTGCTGAGAGCAGGAACACAGGGAGTAAAGGTACGTTTCAGCTGCTGAGAGGAGAAAACAACAGGGAGTAGGGGTGTAACGATGCATCGATTAATCGAAATGCATCGATTCTAATGTGACGATTCAACTGCATCGATTTGAATATGTTAGAATCTATTATAATCGAAATTAATAAAAAAGAATTTTTTTTAAAGATTCTCTTTTTAATGTTTTTTTGTGTGTATTGTTTTTATTGACCTATAGTCCATTCATGCTGAGTGAATCAGTTCCCCCAGCCACATTTTTGTATTCAACATTTCTTGGGGGGGGGGGGGGGGGGGGGGGGGGGGCGGTCAGGTGGCGTAGCGGAGATTGTGCTCGTCACCAATGCAAGAGGCTGCGGTCTCGACTCCCGGAGAGTCAGCATTGCCTTGGCTCGGGCTGATCGCTATACTAACTCGTTTGGCTGAGTTAGGGGGAGGGGAGCCGTGGGTGGGTCCTGGGCGTTGTGGACAGCGACCCCTACAGTCCAGTCGGGGCGCCTGCTCAGCGAAGGTAGGATCTGGTGAGAGGTAGTGCGACCTTCCACACGTTACACTCTCCCAGTGAGAATCTGCGCGGCCAGGCTGGCTGCCGGCTGGCTGCACATGCGTCGGAGGAAAGCATGTGACCGTCTCCGGCCTCTCGGACCAACAATAGGGGAAAGTTTGCAACAACCAGGAAGGGGGTTGGGAATTGGCATAACGACTAACAGTGGGATGGGAGAAAAATCGGAAAAAGAAGGAGGGGGAAAAAGATAATAAAAAAAATACATTTCTTGGGGAATTAACTGATTAATTAATCGAAAATGTATCGAATCGAATCGTGGTCAAATGAAGAGATTTCATGATGCATTGAATCGTTGCCTGAATAATCGTAATCGAAATGAATAGTTTTGAGGTTGCATCGTTACACCCCTAACAGGGAGTAAAGGTACGTTTCAGGAGCTTACGTTTACAGTCTGTTTAAACCGCTCTAAAAAAAAGCACCTACGGGAGGCCGCAATTAGAAACTGGCCCCGGTAAATGTACCCCCCCCCCCCCCCCCCAACCCCCCCAATGTAGAGTTTCCTCCCCCTCAAATGTATATATTCTCTTTTAGAAACTCTGTCTGTAAATAAACAGTACTGTATATTTTTATATCTGGTATGTCATAAATGTCTGGATGTAACAGTACTGTATATCTGTATGATATGTATGTCATAAATGTTATGAATTGAAAATGGGGGACCCTGATGTAAACAAGACGAAAGTCCTTCTCTGGTTTGCATCCCCTTAACAATTGTGTGTATTGAGCCGTACTGTATTGTACCCATTCTGCAATCTGTTCATAAAATGTTCAATCAATCAATCAATCAATACAGAAACAGCTGCTGAGAAGAGAAACACAGGGAGTAAAGGTATGTTCCAGGGGAAACAGAGGGGATACAGTAACAGCAGGTCTCAGTACCTCAGTCTCATATTCCTCTGTGTTTCTGAATCACTGTTTCACATTGTGGCTGAGACGCCAGATTCACTGTTTCAGGCTCTCTGCACTTTTCTAGCAGTGGAGGCAGTTTTACTGACGGGAGGTCTGTTATTCTACTGTACAGCAGTTGGAGGAGGGGGGGGGGGGGGGGGGGGCAACTGACCTGGAGTCAGCAGTCAGCCAGAGAGACAGACAGTTAGTTAGACAGACAGACAGACAGACAGACAGACAGACAGACAGACAGACAGACAGACAGACAGACAGACAGACAGACAGACAGACAGACAGACAGACAGACAGACAGACAGACAGACAGACAGACAGACAGACAGGCAGATAGATAGACAGACAGACAGAAAGACAGACAGAGAGACAGACAGACCGGCAGACAGACAGACAGACAGACAGACAGACAGACAGACAGACAGACAGACAGACAGACAGACAGACAGACAGACAGACAGACAGACAAGCTGGGGAATCAATAACAGCATGTGCAATTCAGCAAATACACAAACTAAACACACGGTTACACTGAGAGCAGACCCTGCTGTGTGTGTGTGTGCGCGTGCACGTGCACGTGCGTGTGCGCGTGCGTGTGCGCGTGCGTGCGTGTGTGTGTGCGTGCGTGCGTGTGTGTGTGCGTGTGTGTGTGTGTGTGTGTGTGTGTGTGTGTGTGTGTGTGTGTGTGTGTGTGTGTGTGTGTGTGTGTGTGTGTGTGTGTGTGTACCTGGCTGCAGCAGCTGTCTCCAGGCTGGGCCCTGGCTCTCTGGTAGCGTCTCCATTGACAGCCGTAGAGTCCGGCCAGACAGCTGACGAAGGGCTGGTGCTCGTACCTGTTGTTACATTATATTATTATATATTATATTCATGTTCCACTCACTTCAACATCAATGATCAATTAACCCTTTCACTGCCACACGACAGGAGGTTAGCCCTTTACTAGCACACGACCGACGGGAGCTAATGATGCTAATGATGGAGCATCGCCGTCGGTTGTGTGATGGTAAAGGGGCTAACCTTCTGTATTGTCACAGTGAAAGGGTTAACCGGCTGTCGTGTGGCAGTGAAAGGGTTAGGCTGTTTCACTAACTTCAACATAAATGATCAATTAAGCTGTTTCACTAACTTCAACATAAACGATCAATTAAGCTGTTTCACTAACTTCAACATAAATGATCAATTAAGCTGTTTCACTAACTTCAACATAAATTATCAATTAAGCTGTTTCACTAACTTCAACATAAATGATCAATTAAGCTGTTTCACTAACTTCAACATAAATGATCAATTAAGCTGTTTCACTAACTTCAACATAAATGATCAATTAAGCCGTTTCACTAACTTCAACATAAATGATCAATTAAGCCGTTTCACTAACTTCAACATGGTGGAGCCATCATTATTAGAGGTATTTAAGGTGGAGCCATCATTATTAGAGGTATTTAAGGTGGAGCCATCATTATTAGAGGTATTTAAGGTGGAGCCATCATTATTAGAGGTATTTAAGGTGGAGCCATCATTAATAGAGGTATTTAAGGTGGAGCCATCATTATTAGAGGTATTTAAGGTGGAGCCATCATTAATAGAGGTATTTAAGGTGGAGCCATCATTAATAGAGGTATTTAAGGTGGAGCCATCATTAATAGAGGTATTTAAGGTGGAGCCATCATTATTAGAGGTATTTAAGGTGGAGCCATCATTAATAGAGGTATTTAAGGTGGAGCCATCATTATTAGAGGTATTTAAGGTGGAGCCATCATTAATAGAGGTATTTAAGGTGGAGCCATCATTAATAGAGGTATTTAAGGTGGAGCCATCATTAATAGAGGTATTTAAGGTGGAGCCATCATTAATAGAGGTATTTAAGGTGGAGCCATCATTAATAGAGGTATTTAAGGTGGAGCCATCATTATTAGAGGTATTTAAGGTGGAGCCATCATTAATAGAGGTATTTAAGGTGGAGCCATCATTATTAGAGGTATTTAAGGTGGAGCCATCATTAATAGAGGTATTTAAGGTGGAGCCATCATTAATAGAGGTATTTAAGGTGGAGCCATCATTAATAGAGGTATTTAAGGTGGAGCCATCATTAATAGAGGTATTTAAGGTGGAGCCATCATTATTAGAGGTATTTAAGGTGGAGCCATCATTAATAGAGGTATTTAAGGTGGATCCATCATTATTAGAGGTATTTAACCTGTTAACGTTCTGGGGCCCATGCGCCTGTGTACACACTTCGCGGCACTTTGCCCTCGTCTGTCGGCCTAGCACTGTATTTTTGCCAATCAACCAATACATTGTTGGAACATTCAATTTGCCGCCTATCGATCATCAACATTGTTTGGAGAATTTCTCATTCGCCGTCCAAGTGAATGAGCGGTCCACCATTTTGGACGAATTATTACCGATACAAGGATTACAAAAACATCTGTAAAACACACATTTTCTGTGGGATTGTTATAAACTTTGGACCTGTACTGTAGATAAGACTTCAGGCTATGGAAGCGTTATGTTTTCCAGCTCCTATACCTCTCAGCTGGAACTCAAAAACAGGCATCTGGCAACAAATAAACAAAACGTGAGTAACTTTTATTTTAATTTCAGTGTGTCCAAACCTCTAACTCTATTACAGTAGCACTCTCCTGTTGTGGAAAGTTCAGAATGTTTCCTTTCAAACGAGACCAGACTCATGCATGTGCTATAAGTGGTTCAAGTAATACATCGCTAATTACTTTGGTTATGCAATTGTCAGGCGTTTTATGGTAAATATCCCCTCAGCATAAGGGGCTAAGGTGGAACCATCATTAACAGAGGTAGTTAAGGTGGATCCATCATTAATACAGGTCGTTTTATGTAAAATAGGTAGTTAAGGTGGATCCATCATTAATACAGGTCGTTTTATGTAAAATAGGTAGTTAAGGTGGATCCATCATTAACAGAGGTAGTTAAGGTAGATCCATCATTAATACAGGTCGTTTTATGTAAAATAGGTAGTTAAGGTGGATCCATCATTAATACAGGTCGTTTTATGTAAAATAGGTAGTTAAGGTGGATCCATCATTAATACAGGTCGTTTTATGTAAAATAGGTAGTTAAGGTGGAACCATCATTAATACAGGTCGTTTTATGTAAAATAGGTAGTTAAGGTGGAACCATCATTAATACAGGTCGTTTTATGTAAAATAGGTAGTTAAGGTGGATCCATCATTAATACAGGTCGTTTTATGTAAAATAGGTAGTTAAGGTGGATCCATCATTAATACAGGTCGTTTTATGTAAAATAGGTAGTTAAGGTGGATCCATCATTAATACAGGTCGTTTTATGTAAAATAGGTAGTTAAGGTGGAACCATCATTAATACAGGTCGTTTTATGTAAAATAGGTAGTTAAGGTGGAACTATCATTAATACAGGTCGTTTTATGTAAAATAGGTAGTTAAGGTGGATCCATCATTAATACAGGTCGTTTTATGTAAAATAGGTAGTTAAGGTGGATCCATCATTAACAGAGGTAGTTAAGGTGGATCCATCATTAATACAGGTCGTTTTATGTAAAATAGGTAGTTAAGGTGGAACCATCATTAATACAGGTAGTTTTATGTAAAATAGGTAGTTAAGGTGGAGCCATCATTAACAGAGGTAGTTAAGGTGGATCCATCATTAATACAGGTTGTTTTATGTAAAATAGGTAGTTAAGGTGGAGCCATCATTAACAGAGGTAGTTAAGATGGATCCATCATTAATACAGGTCGTTTTATGTAAAATAGGTAGTTAAGGTGGATCCATCATTAATACAGGTCGTTTTATGTAAAATAGGTAGTTCTGTATCGTCAGTGGCTTAGCTTGGCATCGCTACTGCACTATCTCGCGTACGTGCACGCGTACTGAATAAACCACAAATGTACCTCTAATACCAGTATTAGTCTGACCACACCCCTCATCAGCTTACCTTCATAAGCAGGTGTGTGGTCACCTGCTCTCCTCCTTCTCGCTTTCACCACAAGGAAGAGGTGCCTCGGTAGATCCCCACACTTGACACCATGATGGAAGAAATTGGATTAGGAACAGCTTGGGAAACAAGGATACGTTGACATCATATCTTTATTTTCTCTCTCACTATTTTCGAGAAAATACGGCGATATTGTCTTCGTACTGGAGTGTCTAGAAGATGATGATCATTCTACAAACCCTCCACCGGTTTTCGTATTGGGAGCACGCCGCTGCATGCTTCTCAACTGCAGTTCCTTGCTGTGTTTGTTGGGGTGAAACCTGTCAGGCCACAGCTGAACTGTCGGACATGCCGCTGTTGTGAGGAGCGGTGCGTTCCAGGTTGGGTGAGTAGTGTTTGCTGGCGGGCTCCACTTGTCTGTTAGTGCTATGGGGGCTACTTGACAAAGTTTATGGAAACCGGCCCCAGGCTAGGGTCCTTTGTTTAGCCGTCTAGGCGACAGAAGGCCTTGGTCTGGCGACCATTATAGTTTTAACTAGTGGGCCGCGACCATTGACACTGGTGATCCCGGTGTGTTCTGGACGAGTGGATTCTCTCTGTCACCGTGTTAAGACCCCATCTTTCATATCCAAATGAGAGTATTCCTTCACGAGGGGATATGTGCATGTAATGTGCGATAGCGGCAGATTCATGTTCAAAGTCAGCTATACAGGCCAGTTGGTACTGTGCTGATTCCGCCGGACGTGTTAATGTCACCGTTGTGAAGCGGTGTTGACGTCTTGTTTTCTCTTTTCTCTTAAAAAGTGAGGAGGGTTCAGAACGGCGGCCTGTCTGGGTGAGTGTTATGTCATTGTTTACATGTTCATAGCTTACGGTTACCCGGTCGGTGGCCTGGCGCGGGGTAGCTTGGCTTCTCGCGCGCCGCCGGGAGCTCGCTCCTGATCGCGTGCGTCGTAGATCGGCGTCTCGCGAGCGGAAGCAATAGCACCCGAACGGTTGGAGCAGCCGTTAGCTTGATGCTATTCTGTTGAACGTGCTTTGATTTTTAACATGTTTTACACTCTTGACCACGACGTCATCCTTGACAGGGGATGTTCGTCGACCCTGCCTGAGCCTAGACGGGGATTGCGTCAACAAAGAGGACTGTAGCGACTGGTGGAGCGGCGACGCTGCCCGGATCGAACAACACGGGACGGCTGTGTTCTACGGTGGCTTGTGACTGCACTTCGCTGATCTGCGTTCCGGGCAGGTACGGGGTTGGCCAGACCTCATAACACGTCTTCTGGTTTTACCTTGCTAAATGTATTGTGAATAACGGTGTTTTTTCCCAAAACGTGTGTTGTTGCAATGCATTTGAGATACGTTGCGGGTTGTGTGTGAGCTGTTTTTGTCACTGGCAGTTAGCTTCTCCGTGCAGGTCGTGATGTATTGGTCTGGTTGTTGTGTGAGAAACATCATGGTGTTTATGTGTACCGTGTACTCACTACTAAGGCAACTAACCTATGAAGCTATGCTTGGTGACGAGTGAGTAAAAGAATGTTCTTTCTCAGACTGTAATGACAATGAACAGTGAGTTCACACATTAACAGGTTTTCCTGTTTTAACTGGCCGTATTGAGGGTAAAATAGGAGGATTGTGTTTCCCCCCCCGGTTCCCTGGGGACTTTATCACCTCCTATCAGACATGTTGTGCATTAATTGTGTCTTTTGTGTGGTAGGGATACGATGTAACTCTCAGCTTGATTGCTGAGGTTGTGCTAAATCTGCTGGAGAAACTTATTTCCTAAAGGGAAATTGGTTTGGTTGCTGTCATGTGTGCTTAGCAAGGCCTGTGGTCGATACTAATCAAGAATGATGTATTCTCTTATTGTGAAAAAAACGGTGTTCCTCTGTTGAGTGTTTTTGCCATTTTTTGTAGGTGATGATGGGTTGTGTGTGTCATGTGACCTACAACTGGGTTGTACTGGCCACAGAAGCACATGTGTATGTTGGACCGGGGTTCTTAGAGCCCTCTCTATTCTGTGTTTTTCCTTAGTAAAAATCAGATAGCAGGTTAGCTTGTGCGCTGTGTGGAGCTGTGAAACGCTTCATAGAGCTGACTATGACTGTGTCATATTCTCTTTTTGTCGTTACGTCGTATCATGGGTGTGGGGTCGTAAAGGGGTGAACTGGTAACCTTTCCTCTCCCCATTGTTCTGTCGGTCAGGGGTACACCCCCTGTCCTTCAAGGTTCCCGTCACGTGGCGGTTCGGCACGTTACGGGGGGGGGGGGGGGGGGGGGGGGGAGGGAGTTCCTGGTCCCACGGCCTGGTATATTGGGCGTGTGCACCGCAGGAATTCCCCCGCCATAGAGTACGTCACCGTGCGCGTCTCTGTTGGTAGGACTTCCGTGTGCTGTTCAGGTCCATGTGATGGATCTGTTTTCAGGGGGGGTGGTCAGGGCTCCTCCTCACCAAGCGCCTACTCAGGCCTTCTGTGAGTTCGGACTCCTTCTTCCATGTGAGGAAGCCTCCATCAGAGTACAGAGCCTTCCTCCTCAGATTGTCAAAGTGAGTGGACCCTCTAGAAGGGTCCTTTTCTATTGTATGTATATTCGATTCAATTCGTTTATTGAGTGTGTATGGGTTCGGTGCCTCTTCCCCGGAGGCCCTAAAACCAGTTTTTTACATGGCTCAAGGTGCAATATATTCTTTTCAATCTGTACAGCTCGCGTGGGAAGTCTCTCTGGGGATCCCCGTCTCTTTCCTATGGGAGGGTGGTGGGATGTAAAAATGTGAACATTTTTTACCCCGGCTGTGTAGACTGGGATACATACTGTTGATGCTTCCTTCTTTCTATTCCAGAAGTGTTGGAGTTAGGGAGTGTCACACCCCTCTTGTCGTTCCCCTGGGCGCCTTGGGGATTCAATGACGGGTCTAAATAGCCTGTTCATTGATGGGGGTGTGTCCCGACGCACGTATAGTGCTAGCTCGCTGTAAACAGGCGATTGACTGGCACGCCTTAGTTGCTTGTGGTTGAAACAGCGTTTTTATAAAGCAACTGAGATGGGGGTTTTTCCTCTTCCGGCGACCACATCCCATGACCTGGGTGGGTTGTCGACGGATTCTCGTTCATGTCTGGGGGATGATGACGGGATCGATCTGAACATATGTAGTGGGGTCTCACGCCCTTGGGGTGGGCCACCAGGCGCGGTTCGTCCCGACGTCTGGGTGGCGCCTTCTTTTCATGTTAAGATCAACACGCATATCTGCCCTTCTCCTGGAGTAGGCATGTCGGCGTGGTTAGGGCACGGGACTGGTTCTGGTCACGCTGGTCCAGATCAGTTGAACCCGTTGTCCGCCGGGGATGCAGATCTGCTGTTCTGGTACCCTGAGGGACTTGGGCTTTTTTCAGGGGGAAAAATGCCAGGTCGGTCTGGGTGTCACAGGGTTAAGCGCTATGGAGACCCTGGTTGGGTATGTTTTTACTCAGCACTGTCGTCATGGCTTACAGCCATGCCATTCTGTACGCGCTCGATCTCGTCGGATCTCGGCCGCTACACAGGTTGGTCCTGGTTAGTACTTGGTTGGGAGACCGCCGGGGAATACCAGGTACGGTGTGCTTAGGGGCTGGTTCTCCATTATTTTTCGCTCCTCTCTCACGCATGGCGAAGAGGGGCCTGTGGGGGTGGTTTTTTGACCTCCTCTGGTGACCCTGTGCTTCCCGTACCGCCAGGCCCGGTCCGAAGTGATGTTTGCGACCCGTAGGCCTAGGTTAACCCTTTTTGGAAACTGGAACACTTGTACTGCGGTATAGCCGGTGTATACCCGCAGGTGTGTTTTGGAGTTTTTTCTTGAGGGGTTATAGGAACAACCACCGCATTGGGTAACACCGAGGTGGTTGATTCCCTGGTGTGTTGGAGCAGTGTCAACTCCCGGGTTCACCGTTTGAGGGTGCCCCTGCACGTTCATGACGTCTGCCAATCGTGTCAGCCTTCTTTGCCTCGACCCCTCTGGGTGGGGGTTGTTAAATGGAGGCTTGGTCATGCAACACCGCCAGCTTACGCTCCTTCCGCCGGGGCGGCTGTGTTCAGCTGTCCCCTCTGGCGCCTGTCTCGTCCGCAGTCTCCAGGCTAGGGTTAACAGCCTGTTGCCTGGTTTTTCCCCGGTGCGCTGCCTGCTTCCGTTGGTTAACCTTTTTTGTGTGCTTACGGCCATGCTGACTGCCTATTCTGCGGGGTCAGTGTGCCAGGCGGTGTACTATTGGGGGGACGGGGCCCGCTCGGCTTACGGCCATACCGACCTGAACACGCCCGGTCTCGTCCGATCTCGGAAGCTGGGCAGGTTCTGGCCTGGTTGGTTCCGCCTGGGAATACCAGGTGCAGTAACTGAGGGGCCTTTGTCCGAATACGCTGGCGATGTGGGGGGCGGGGCACTACGTGCCCACCTGGTGGGGTCTTGATGCTTGCATCATGGACTTCTCCGGGCCCCCATTCCAGGGAGTCCAGTCCTTTTGGTGGGTCTGGGTCTTCCTTCGTGCTCCGCTGCTACGGCCTTGCCACGGGGTTGGGTTTGCCCTTGACCCCGTGATTCTGGGGGCAGTAACGAGGTTGTTCCTCCGTTCGTTCCCGGGTGGCATGCGGGTTGTGCGTGTGTGTAGTCGTGGGGTCAAGCCACGGTCTGCTCACCCTGTGCGTTGAGTTGCTTGAGTGCCTCTTCGCACGGTCGGGTCCGTCGCCCTCCCGTGACGTCCCTAATAGGGGGGCTACCCTCCATTAGGGGGGGTCGGGGGGGCTCGGCCCTCCCTGTTCTGATGGTTTTGGGGGGCTGTCAGCGGGGTGTATTTGTCAGCCAAGTGGCTCCGCTTGGCCTCCCTTGTGCAGTAGCGATGCCAAGCTAAGCCACTGACGATACAGAACGTTAGGTTATGACTATAACCAAGTTCTGTTAGTTAGGGGCGATGCTTGGCATCGGACGCCGCTGCAGCCCTTGTCCTCACCTTGTGGTGAAAGCTTGGGAAGGAGGAGAGCAGGTGACCACACACCTGCTTATGAAGGTAAGCTGATGAGGGGTGTGGTCAGACTAATACTGGTATTAGAGGTACATTTGTGGTTTATTCAGTACGCGTGCACGTACGCGAGATAGTGCAGTAGCGATGCCAAGCATCGCCCCTAACTAACAGAACTTGGTTATAGTCATAACCTAACGTTAAGGTGGAGCCATCATTAACAGAGGTAGTTAAAGGGGAACTCCAACATTTTGGGAAATTAGCTTATTTAACATCTTCCCTGGAGTTAGACAAGAAGATACATACCTTTTTTGTCTCTGTGCGTGCATTTTAGATTTGGGAATAGACGCTCCGTTAGCGTAGCTTAGCTTCATCACTGGAAGTGGGGGAGGGTTTGAGCCTTACAGTGCCTTACAGTGTATTGCAAGGTCTGACATTGACCAAACTTGATATGCATGACCTTGGTGGGCTCTAGGTCAACTCCTGAAAAGGGGGTCAATGTCAGACCTTGCAATCAAAAGTTAGGGGGCACACTGAAATTATGGCAAGGGTTATTAGCCCCCTAACTTTTGATTGCAAAGTCTGACATTGACCCCCTTTTCAGGAGTTGACCTAGAGCCCACCAAGGTCATGCATATCAAGTTTGGTCAATGTCAGACCTTGCAATACACTGTAAGGCACTGTAAGGCTCAAACCCTCCCCCACTTCCAGTGATGAAGCTAAGCTACGCTAACGGAGCGTCTATTCCCAAAGCTAAAATGCACACACAGAGACAAAAAAGGTATGTATCTTCTTGTCTAACTCCAGGGAAGATGTTAAATAAGCTAATTTCCCAAAATGTTGGAGTTTTCCTTTAAGGTGGATCCATCATTAACACTTTGGATGCCACTGGTGAACATGGTCAAAACATGGTTGAATGCCAGCACCCACTTCAATGATAGCGTTGTGAACGCATAATCTATGTCTTAAATTATGGCTATGTGTCTAATCTGGCCGTCGCTTATCAATGACTTGTTTGCAGTCAACATTGTCGAAACGGATTGTTTTTTAATCGGTTAATTTCCGTTTTTATACCATTTTGAAAAGCCCTCGTTTTCTTGAAAGTTTCAGGAAAATATAAAGATTACGTGATAAACGGCATTTACTGGAATATTCTGGAATACACAAAACACTTTGTAATTGTTCTGCCTATTTATGAATCGTTTTCAAATAAACGCTAGATTATCGATAGTATATGTGTACTTATGTACGCTAGAGAAGCGAGCTGAAAAATCTATTCTCTAATTTTCTGATCAGCGCATGCACACACACACACACACACACACACACACACACACACACACACACACACACACACACAGGGCAAACACTGATATCTCTGTGAAAACATCCGATTATCCTAAGACTGGTAACATAGATTCCTTACCTCAGATCAGATGTTCTCCAAAAAGATTATTCCAATTCATGATCGCCATTCCAAATATCGATCGCGTTTATTGATTCAGCGCTGGGTACTGGAAATATGTATTCCACGCTGTTTTCCGGCTCGGCAATCACTTCGATCTCTTCGGATGGCTTGCCGGATAAGTAAAATGAGGAAACTGGATTTCTCCCGCCCCCCCATCAGTCTAATCCAATGGGGTGCAGTTACACAGGGAGAGACGATAGGGGGCGGTATTTTCCCAATGGAGCTCAGAGAGAGGTTGCTGCACTAACGTGAGACTAGATTGATGAAATATGAATTCAAAACGCTAATAATAAAAAATAAAAAAAGACAAACAAACGATATATAGCGTTGCTGGCATTCAACGGTCGGCATGAACTAACGACATATAGCATTGTTGGCACTCAAAGTGTTAATACAGGTAGTTTTATGTAAAATAGGTAGTTAAGGTGGAGCCATCATTAACAGAGGTAGTTAAAGGGGAACTCCAACATTTTGGGAAATTAGCTTATTTAACATCTTCCCTGGAGTTAGACAAGAAGATACATACCTTTTTTGTCTCTGTGCGTGCATTTTAGATTTGGGAATAGACGCTCCGTTAGCGTAGCTTAGCTTCATCACTGGAAGTGGGGGAGGGTTTGAGCCTTACAGTGCCTTACAGTGTATTGCAAGGTCTGACATTGACCAAACTTGATATGCATGACCTTGGTGGGCTCTAGGTCAACTCCTGAAAAGGGGGTCAATGTCAGACCTTGCAATCAAAAGTTAGGGGGCACACTGAAATTATGGCAAGGGTTATTAGCCCCCTAACTTTTGATTGCAAAGTCTGACATTGACCCCCTTTTCAGGAGTTGACCTAGAGCCCACCAAGGTCATGCATATCAAGTTTGGTCAATGTCAGACCTTGCAATACACTGTAAGGCACTGTAAGGCTCAAACCCTCCCCCACTTCCAGTGATGAAGCTAAGCTACGCTAACGGAGCGTCTATTCCCAAAGCTAAAATGCACACACAGAGACAAAAAAGGTATGTATCTTCTTGTCTAACTCCAGGGAAGATGTTAAATAAGCTAATTTCCCAAAATGTTGGAGTTTTCCTTTAAGGTGGATCCATCATTAACACTTTGGATGCCACTGGTGAACATGGTCAAAACATGGTTGAATGCCAGCACCCACTTCAATGATAGCGTTGTGAACGCATAATCTATGTCTTAAATTATGGCTATGTGTCTAATCTGGCCGTCGCTTATCAATGACTTGTTTGCAGTCAACATTGTCGAAACGGATTGTTTTTTAATCGGTTAATTTCCGTTTTATACCATTTTGAAAAGCCCTCGTTTTCTTGAAAGTTTCAGGAAAATATAAAGATTACGTGATAAACAGCATTTACTGGAATATTCTGGAATACACAAAACACTTTGTAATTGTTCTGCCTATTTATGAATCATTTTCAAATAAACGCTAGATTATCGATAGTATATGTGTACTTATGTACGCTAGAGAAGCGAGCTGAAAAATCTATTCTCTAATTTTCTGATCAGCGCATGCACACACACACACACACACACACACACACACACACACACACACACAGGGCAAACACTGATATCTCTGTGAAAACATCCGATTATCCTAAGACTGGTAACATAGATTCCTTACCTCAGATCAGATGTTCTCCAAAAAGATTATTCCAATTCATGATCGCCATTCCAAATATCGATCGCGTTTATTGATTCAGCGCTGGGTACTGGAAATATGTATTCCACGCTGTTTTCCGGCTCGGCAATCACTTCGATCTCTTCGGATGGCTTGCCGGATAAGTAAAATGAGGAAACTGGATTTCTCCCGCCCCCCCATCAGTCTAATCCAATGGGGTGCAGTTACACAGGGAGAGACGATAGGGGGCGGTATTTTCCCAATGGAGCTCAGAGAGAGGTTGCTGCACTAACGTGAGACTAGATTGATGAAATATGAATTCAAAACGCTAATAATAAAAAATAAAAAAGACAAACAAACGATATATAGCGTTGCTGGCATTCAACGGTCGGCATGAACTAACGACATATAGCATTGTTGGCACTCAAAGTGTTAATACAGGTAGTTTTATGTAAAATAGGTAGTTAAGGTGGAGCCATCATTAACAGAGGTAGTTAAGGTGGATCCATCATTAATACAGGTAGTTTTATGTCAAATAGGTAGTTAAGGTGGAACTAAAGTAACAATGTGTTTTTATACTGTACCTCTGCAGCAGCTGCCGCCGTACCACCTTTAGTTTCCCCAGCTTCAGTCTGGACACGGGCAAACACTCACCCACAGCCAGGCATCACAGAGAGAGAGAGGGGGGGGGGAGAATAGAGGAGAGAGAGAGAGGGGGGTAGAGGAGAGAGAGAGGGGGCGGTAGAGGAGAGAGAGGGGGGGTGAATAGAGGAGAGAGAGAGAGGGGGTATAGGAGAGATAGAGAGAGAGACAGAGACAGAGAGAGAGAGAGAGAGAGAGAGAGAGAGAGAGAGAGAGAGGGGGTAGAGGAGAGAGAGGGGGGAGAATAGAGGAGAGAGAGGGAGGAGAGGATGGAAAGAGAAGAGGCAAGAGAGACAAGAGGAAAGAGATAGCGGACTAAGAAGGGTGAGAGAGAGGAGAAGATGGAGAGATATCAAGCGAAAAGGGAGGAGGGAGGAGAGAACAGAGGAGGATGGAAGATGGGCGGGGAGAGAGGAGGAGAGAGGAGGAGGGAGGAGGAGAGAGGAGAGGAGGAGAGAGGAGGGTTTGAGTGCTGACTGCCTAGAGAGATGGGGGGAGCGGTAGAGAGAGGAGAGAGACAAAAAGTTTCAATTAATTTATACATAAAACAATTCTAACCTCAGCAAAAGTGTGTGTGTGTGTGTGTGTGTGTGTGTGTGTGTGTGTGTGTGTGTGTGTGTGTGTGTGTGTGTGTGTGTGTGTGTGTGTGTGTGTGTGTGTGTGTGTGTGTGTGTGTGTGTGTGTGTGTGTGTGTGTGTTTGTGTACTGTACGTGCGAGGGGGTACTTTGCACGTGATATAGCCACCTTGGTACCATCCACATGCATAAACACACATTCCCCTGCTTAGATGATGTATGAGACACACACACACACACACACACACACACACACACACACACACACACACACACACACACACACACACACACACACACACACACACACACACACACACACACACACACACACACCTATCTCCTAGATATCATATTCCTACATGTGCTGTATCTGTTTCCAGTAATACATCATTCTGTATGTAGATCAGCCTCATTCTGGACAGACTGTGTGTGCTCTACATACGGTAGCTCTAGTTTCTCTGACCCTGATAAACCAAACCTGCCAGTAGGTACAGGTAGAGACCAGTCGGTGACCATCAGATATACAGTAGGTACTGTAGGGCAGATATTTTGGCTTCCAATGATTATGAAAACAAGATAATCGACTTTGAGTCAGGTCATGTTTTTGAGTCAGGTCATGTTTTTAAGTCAGGCCATGTTTTTAAGTCAGGTCAAACACCCAACCAGTCCTTCAGCCAAACATCCAACCAAACAAACACCCAACCAGTCATTCAGCCAAACACCCAACCAAACAAACACCCAACCAGTCCTTCAGCCAAACATCCAGCCAAACAAACACCCAACCAGTCATTCAGCCAAACATCCAGCCAAACAAACACCCAACCAGTCCTTCAGCCAAACATCCAGCCAAACAAACACCCAACCAGTCCTTCAGCCAAACATCCAGCCAAACAAACACCCAACCAGTCCTTCAGCCAAACATCCAGCCAAACAAACACCCAACCAGTCCTTCAGCCAAACATCCAGCCAAACAAACACCCAACCAGTCATTCAGCCAAACACCCAGCCAAACAAACACCCAACCAGTCCTTCAGCCAAACATCCAGCCAAACAAACACCCAACCAGTCATTCAGCCAAACACCCAGCCAAACAAACACCCAACCAGTCCTTCAGCCAAACACCCAACCAGTCCTTCAGCCAAACATCCAGCCAGCCAAGCAGCTGTTGGCCACAGAGGACATGGTGTGTTTGTTTCAGCAGGGTCTACTCTGTACACCATCTGTTAGCTACTGTGGTGCAATAAAGTAACTGCCACTTAAAATAAGGCTTTTAACACCAGTCTGTGTCAAGACCTGCATTGAATTTAATACTGCAGCCAGCCAGCAGGCAAGCCAGCCAACCAACCAGTCAGTCAACTAGACAGCCAACCAGCCAGCCAACCAACCAGTCAGTCAACTAGACAACCAACCAGCCAGGCAACCAACCAACCAACCAGTCAGTCAGTCAGTCAACTAGACAGCCAACCAGCCAGCCAGCCAACCAACCAACCAACCAACCAACCAACCAGTCAGTCAACTAGACAGCCAACCAGCCAGCCAGCCAGCCAACCAACCAACCAGTCAGCCAACTAGACAACCAACCAGCCAGCCAGCCAGCCAACCAACCAACCAGTCAGTCAACTAGACAACCAACCAGCCAGGCAACCAGTCAGTCAGTCAACTAAACAACCAACCAGTAGTACTAGTCAGCAAGCCAGCCAACCAGTGTTAGATTTAATGAATGAATGAATGACTTTTATTTATAGAGCACCCTTCACAGCACGAATGCACAGGGTGCTTTACACTACAGCTTATATAAAAAGACAAAAATACAAGACAAAAACAGAAATAAACGACAACAACAACAACAGACAGCAGTTAAAAAACAGTGAAAACAGATAAAAAGTAGAATAAAATAATTTGGATAAAATCATGAGTCACTAATTAAAAACAAAACTATAGGAACAGTGAGGACAAGAAAAGGTGCCTATGTATGACCAAAGGCCTGTCTGATATATAATATGAATATTGTACGTTATGTTTTAACCTTAACCCTAACCTAAACCACACTGTTACCTTAGACTAACCCTAACCTTAGCCCTAACCTTAACCTTAACCCTTAACCCTAACTTTCTATCTTAACCATAACCGTTAAACGTTAAAATCAACTATCATAATATAATTGCTGTGTTTGTATCAGGGTGGGTGTCTTAGTCTAGTGGTGAGAGCTGTGTTTGTATCAGGGTGGGTGTCTTAGTCTAGTGGTGAGAGCTGTGTTTGTATCAGGCTGGGTGTCTTAGTCTAGTGGTGAGAGCTGTGTTTGTATCAGGGTGGGTGGGTGTCTTAGTCTAGTGGTGATAGCTGTGTTTGTATCAGGGTGGGTGTCTTAGTCTAGTGGTGAGAGCTGTGTTTGTATCAGGGTGGGTGTCTTATAGGCTTGGGCGGTATCCTTATTTTCAAACCGGCAAACCTTTATGTTATAATACCCCGGTGCACGGTATTTGACGGTATGACTTTCATTTTCATCAGCGGGGGGGGGGGGGGGGGGGGGGGGGTGTTACGTGTTACCAAGTAAACAAATCATCGCCAGCTCTCAGAATGATAGTCCCGTCCCGCACCGGTAGAAGCCCGCACCGTTTTAGCGTTAGCATCTAGCCTATAGCCATGGCAGACTATTTGATTCCTTAAGGGCTAGAAATTGCCTGGGTTTTGGTCATATGCTCCCGAAATGCTCCCGTTGTTTGGCTACTTCTATGTGCAGTAAAAACTACTCGAATGCTTTATAACCTAGCCATTGATTTAGTTCAGGGTAATCCAAGATTAGCCGCAGAGCTAACGCTACTAACGTGAGCTAACGCTATTTATTCAAGCTCAGTAGCTCACAGAGAGAGATAAACAGCTGACAGCGGATAGTACAGGACGGTACAAATACAATAAAAAGGCCGGTGGGGGCTGTTGTGTAAACCTTGTACTCTTTAGTTCACATATAATAAGAGACTGATTGCTCCACAAGGACCACAACAACACTGCTCTCGTCACAACGCTTTACGGTATTTTCACAGCACTGTCGCAACATTACACCGTTGTGACCCACTCGCTCCACTAGAGCGGTCTCGCCCTCTGCTGGCGAGTGTGTGCACTACACTCAGTGTGTGCACTACACTCAAAACTCCGTTTCACTGTTATAGAAACTGAAGCGCATCTGTGATTTTGACGGTGACGGACGGTATTGAAAATCAATACCGTAGGTATTTCTAAATACCCTGGTATACCTTAATACCGTCATACCGCCCAAGCCTAGTGTCTTAGTCTACTGGTGCGAGCTGTGTTTGTATCAGGGTGGGTGTCTTAGTCTAGAGGTGAGAGCTGTGTTTGGATCAGGGTGGGTGTCTTAGTCTAGTGGTGAGAGCTGTGTTTGTATCACCTGCCCGCCGTTCCCCACCCAGTCCATGGCTGACGGATGCAGTGAGAGAACAAAGACAGGTCCTGAGAGCGGCTGAGAGGAAGTATAGAAAGTCACGCCTCACTGCTGACATCGACACATATCACAACCTCTTGTTAACATTCTCCAAAACCATTACTAATGCCAAAGCTTCTTTCTTTCACCATAGGATCGAGGCCTCTGCCAAGAATCTTCGCAAACTGCATGCTACCATGTCCTCCCTCCTCACTCCCCCCCCACCTCCTCCTCCCTCATCTTTTTCTGCCGAAGACTTTGCGATCTTCTTTGAGGAAAAAGTGGAGAACATCCGCAGCTCCTTCTCCCAACCCCCACCCATTCCAAACGCTGAATCGAGAACCTCATCCTTCACTCTGTCATCTTTCTCTCCCATTACAGAAGCCGAGACCCTGACACTGGTAACGTCGAACCGTCCGACTACATGCCAGCTGGACCAGCTACCCTCCCCACTCCTCCAGACCATAGCACCGGACATCCTCCCATTCCTAACTGCAACCATCAACTCCTCACTCAACTCGGGGGTGGTCCCTACCTCCCTAAAACAAGCCAGAGTCACGCCCCTCATAAAAAAACCAACCCTGAACCCCACCGTCATAGCCAACTATCGCCCTGTCTCTCTTCTCTCCTTCCTTTCTAAAACACTTGAACGTGCTGTATCCAACCAACTTACTGCTTATCTCTTACAGAATGACCTCCTAGACCCCAATCAGTCTGGCTTCCGGACTGGCCACTCCACAGAAACGGCCCTCATTGCGGTCACAGAGGCACTTCACTTAGCAAAAGCGAAAGGCCTCTCCTCTGTCCTGATTCTCCTAGATCTATCTGCAGCCTTCGACACAGTCAACCATCAGATCCTCCTCGCGGCCCTCGCAGGAATGGGAGTGGCTGGATCTGCGCTGACATGGCTGACATCATACCTCAATGACCGCTCCTACCAAGTGTCATGGAGAGGGACTCTGTCGGCCACCCGCCCCCTCCGGACGGGTGTCCCCCAGGGCTCGGTCCTAGGACCCCTTCTCTTCTCCCTCTACACTAAATCACTGGGTAACATTATCACATCTCATGGCTTCTCATATCATTGTTATGCCGATGATACTCAACTCTTCCTCTCCTTCCCTCCCTCAGATATCCACGTCTCTGAGCGGATCTCGGCCTGTCTGTCCGACATCTCCGCCTGGATGACGACCAACCACCTCAAACTGAACCTAAGCAAAACAGAATTGCTCCACCTGCCGGCCAAATCCTCCCCCCTGACCGACCTCTCCATCACAGTCGAGAATGCAGCTGTGACCGCGTCGCCGACCGCCAAGAACCTTGGTGTTGTCCTCGACGACCAGTTGAACTTCTCTGCTCACATCGCAGCGACAACCAGAACCTGCAGATTCCTCCTGAGCAACGTCAGAAGGATACGCCCCTTCCTGACAAAAGAAGCCACCCAACTCCTCGTCCAATCAACAGTCATCTCCCGCCTCGACTACTGCAACGCACTGCTAGCTGGCCTCCCGGCCACTGCCACCAAGCCTCTTCAACTCATTCAAAATGCAGCGGCCCGCCTGATCTCAAACCTACCGAAGTCAGCCCATGTCACCCCACTTCTTAGGGACCTGCACTGGCTCCCCATTGCTGCACGTATCCGCTTCAAGGCCCTCGACCTAGCATACCGTGCGGCAAAGGGAACCGCTCCCGCCTACCTCCGGTCAATGGTCTCTAACTACACACCCTCAAGACCCCTACGCTCTGCGTCTTCTGGCCGCCTCAGATCTACTCCTATCCAAGCTCCCGGAGGGTCATCAAAGAGAAGCCGCCTATTCTCAGTCCTTGCCCCACAATGGTGGAATGAACTACCCATCCCAGTTAGGACAGCCGAATCCCGTCCAATCTTTCGCCGTCGACTAAAGACTCACTTCTTCAACCATTATCTGAAATGATATAAAAAAAAAAAAAAAAAAAAAAAAAAAAATCTAACCCCGACTAACCTTAATGTCATGCACTTGTCCTAATAAACTAACCTACACTGTAACACGCAACACTTTGATGAACATTGTTACTCAGCTGATAGAGTTATACCCTTCTTGCTGTCTTGTCGCACAGAACTTGTAAGTCGCTTTGGATAAAAGCGTCAGCTAAATGACTAAATGTAAATGTAAATGTAAATGTATCAGGGTGGGTGTCTAGTCTAGTGGTGAGAGCTGTGTTTGTATCAGGGTGGGTGTCTTAGTCTAGTGGTGAGAGCTGTGTTTGTATCAGGGTGGGTGTCTTAGGTCGCTTTCACACAGGGGCTGTTTGGTCCGGACTTTCGGACCAGAATTCGATAGTCCGGTTTTTTGGGTTTGTGTGAATGCGCGTCGAACTCGGTTCGCGGACCAAACAGGCGAACTCTGGTCCGCCTGAAAACGTCGGTCTCGGTTCGGCTTCATCGAACCAAACGCGAACCAAATATAGGAAGTGATTATTATTACCACTGCTCGCAGCACTCACTGCAAAACAAGCACACTGCATCTAATCTCTCTATCTATCTCTCTATCTATCTCTCTATCTCTCTATCTCTCTATCTCTCTATCTATCTATCTATCTATCTATCTATCTATCTATCTATCTATCTATCTATCTATCTATCTATCTATCTATATATCTGTGCATCTTGGGAAGAAGGAAGAAAAACGCAGCTTATTATATTATTAATAAAACAGCTGCTTGTGGGCACTCATAAAAACACTGTGGTCTACAAGTTGTTTAGCGAGAGGATGGTGGTAATGTGCTTCAATAGAACAATGGATCAATGCCATGTCAAAACTCGCCTCCGCTGACCACGGCTCGCAGACAGTCCACACACAGACACACACGCGCGCGCGCGCGCGCACACACAGGCTCGCAGCCACACACACATTTCCACTGTCCAATAGACAAGCGCCCTTTTCGACCGCGTGACATTGTTCAGAAGGACTCGGTCCGCCTCACAGATTTCTATGTGAACGCAGGCGAACCAAATGAAGAATGCAACAATGTTGCAACTTCACCCCCAGAACCGCACAGAGTCCACCAAAACTATGTGTGAAAGCGACCTTAGTCTAGAGGTGAGAGCTGTGTTTGTATCAGGGTGGGTGTCTTAGTCTAGTGGTGAGAGCTGTGTTTGTATCAGGGTGGGTGTCTTAGTCTAGTGGTGAGAGCTGTGTTTGTATCAGGGTGGGTGTCTTAGTCTAGTAGTGAGAGCTGTGTTTGTATCAGGGTGGGTGTCTTAGTCTAGTGGTGAGAGCTGTGTTTGTATCAGGGTGGGTGTCTTAGTCTAGTGGTGAGAGCTGTGTTTGTATCAGGGTGGGTGTCTTAGGTCGCTTTCACACAGGGGCTGTTTGGTCCGGACTTTCGGACCAGAATTCGATAGTCCGGTTTTTTGGGTTTGTGTGAATGCGCGTCGAACTCGGTTCGCGGACCAAACAGGCGAACTCTGGTCCGCCTGAAAACGTCGGTCTCGGTTCGGCTTCATCGAACCAAACGCGAACCAAATATAGGAAGTGATTATTATTACCACTGCTCGCAGCACTCACTGCAAAACAAGCACACTGCATCTAATCTCTCTATCTATCTCTCTATCTATCTCTCTATCTCTCTATCTATCTATCTATCTATCTATCTATCTATCTATCTATCTATCTATCTATCTATCTATCTATCTATCTATCTATCTATCTATCTATCTATCTATCTATATATCTGTGCATCTTGGGAAGAAGGAAGAAAAACGCAACTTATTATATTATTAATAAAACAGCTGCTTGTGGGCACTCATAAAAACACTGTGGTCTACAAGTTGTTTAGCGAGAGGATGGTGGTAATGTGCTTCAATAGAACAATGGATCAATGCCATGTCAAAACTCGCCTCCGCTGACCACGGCTCGCAGACAGTCCACACACAGACACACGCGCGCGCGCGCGCGCGCACACACAGGCTCGCAGCCACACACACATTTCCACTGTCCAATAGACAAGCGCCCTTTTCGACCGCGTGACATTGTTCAGAAGGACTCGGTCCGCCTCACAGATTTCTATGTGAACGCAGGCGAACCAAATGAAGAATGCAACAATGTTGCAACTTCACCCCCAGAACCGCACAGAGTCCACCAAAACTATGTGTGAAAGCGACCTTAGTCTAGAGGTGAGAGCTGTGTTTGTATCAGGGTGGGTGTCTTAGTCTAGTGGTGAGAGCTGTGTTTGTATCAGGGTGGGTGTCTTAGTCTAGTGGTGAGAGCTGTGTTTGTATCAGGGTGGGTGTCTTAGTCTAGTAGTGAGAGCTGTGTTTGTATCAGGGTGGGTGTCTTAGTCTAGTGGTGAGAGCTGTGTTTGTATCAGGGTGGGTGTCTTAGTCTAGTGGTGAGAGCTGTGTTTGTATCAGGGTGGGTGTCTTAGTCTAGTGGTGAGAGCTGTGTTTGTATCAGGGTGGGTGTCTTAGTCTAGAGGTGAGAGCTGTGTTTGTATCAGGGTGGGTGTCTTAGTCTAGAGGTGAGAGCACTCACCTACGCTACGACCACAATCATTGTTAGTTTGACTCCAGGTTTGTTTTGGACTTTCACCAATGTGAAATGTACATAATATTACTTATACAATCCGTAAATATATTACTTATATGCAGTGATGGGAATAACAGTGTTATAAGTAACGGCGTTACTAACGGCGTTAGTTTTTTCAGTAACGAGTAATCTAACGGATTACTCTTCCAATCTTAATAACGGCGTTACCGTTACTGCCAAAAAATGCAGCGCGTTACTATGATTGAACCTGTTTCTTTCATCAGACAGATCTCTGCGCTGAGAGGCAATATGTTCTTCCTTGGTTAGTGGGCAGTGCACGAGACAAGCGCATACATGCTGACAATTGGCTGAGGTTGAGTAAAATGTCATGGTAAGCCAATCAGAGGTAGAGGTGGGCGGGTGCCTCCAGAGTCTGACACACAGCCACAACACGAGCGACTCAGTCAGCGTGAGACCGCGGGTCCGTGTAGTGTACGTTTTGAGCCCAAATAATCCAAATCGAATCCAACGAACAACACAACCGAGCAGTCAGCGTGAGACCGCAGGTCCATGAGCGTTTTTTGTTCACTCTTGTTGTGTTGCAGCGTAGGGCACTGCAGTAGTGGCTCTACTGCTGACAGCCTTATCAACACATAGTGCTGCACTTCCTGGTTTAATAGCACAGTCTTCAGGTGCTCAGAGATATATATATATCTGTATGTCATGCATGTCTTAAATGTCATGATTAGATTGGTTTAGATGATTAGATTAGATTCTTATATCTGTATGTTGTGTATGTCATAAATGTCATGAATTGAAAATGGGGGACCCTGATGTAAACAAGATGAAAGTATTTCTCTGGTCTGCATCCCCTTAACAATTGTGTGTATTGAGCTGTACTGTACTGTACCCATTCTGCAATCTGTTAATTAAAATGTTCAATCAATCAGTATATATTTGTTATTTATTTTTGGTATAGTGTTAAACAAGCATAATTTAATGATGCCCAGTTGTGGCCTGTCGAGGGGCAATACATATCAAAAGTTCCAAAACATCTATTGTGTTTGTATTTGTATGAGCCACTATATAAACATAGTAATTATAATATCTACATACATGGCATTTGATTGGAGGCTAGTCTCACTTTGTCCCACAGCAACATTAAAATAGTTTAGATTTGTGTATGTTGTTTATGTAAAAAAAAATATATCTTGAAAGTAACGCAATAGTTACTTTCTGAAGTAACTCGTTACTTTTATAATTTGTAACTGAGTAAGTAATTTAGTAACTTTTTAGAAGAAGTAACTAGTAACTGTAACTAGATACTTTTTAAAAGTAACTTGCGCAACACTGTCTAAGGTACATTATGTACCTTTTTTCCCTGTGGTCGATTAGTACTTTAGTTTTCTGATGAGGCCGTGTTGTTTGGCCTCGTGGCCCCGCCCCCCTGGCTGGTAATGACGTCCTGTCTGGGTGGACATGTCCATTGAGTGACATGTCTCTGCTGATTCATCACCAGCGCCTCATTCAAACCCTCTTGACCAGGCAATGAGCAGAGTCACTGTGCTGCCATGACAACAGTGACATCACAGCTACTGTATGTGATTACCACTGTAAAAGAGGGCCAGAGAGAGAGAGAGAGAGAGAGAGAGAATGTGAGAGGGACTGGGAGGTGGAGAGGGAGGAGAAGACAGACTGGGAGGTTGAGAGAGAGGAGACAGACAGAGAGGTGGAGAGAGAGGAGGAGAGAGACTGAGAGGTCTCCACATCGATGCTGAGGGGGCTGTAGTCCCTGACCCCCGACCTCCTAAAGTCCACAATCATCTCCTTTGTTTTGCTGACGTTCAGGGAGAGGCTGTTCTCCTGGCACCATCCCGCCAGGACCTTGACCTCTTCCAGGTGCGTCTATACTTTCCGTAGCCGTATTTCTGGCAGACGTTTCTGGTCATGTGACATGTGCGCCCAATAGCGTGATGAGCTGTGTCTTTGCCCATTTCCACGTCAAACAGCCTGCAAACTACCTGGCGTTCTATCGCCATGCTCTAAGACAAACTCTAACCTTAACCAACTTCGAAAGAGTGCCTAAGCTTAACCGTCGAAAGAACTTGGCTAACCTTAACCAACTTCGAAGATTGCCTAAGCTTAACCAGTGTAGGCCCACCACTACTGTGTCGTCAGCAAATTTGATGATTGTGTTGTTGTTCCGCTGAGCCACACAGTCATGTGTGTACAGGGAGTAGAGGAGGGGACTCAGAACACAGCCCTGGGGGGCCCCTATGTTGAGGGTGATGGATGAGGAGGTGCAGTTGCCTGCTCTCACCACTTGGGGTCTCCCCGTCAGGAAGTCCAAGACCCACTGGCAGAGGTCATAGTTCAAGCCCAGGTCCCTGAGCTTGGATATGAGTTTGGAGGGGACTATGGTATTGAATGCTGAGCTGTAGTCGATGAATAGCATTCTCACATAGTTCCCCTGCCTCTTGTCCAGGTGTGATGCTGCTGTGTGCAGCACATGGGCTATGGCATCCTCCGTGGACCTGTTGGGGCGGTATGCAAATTGCAGGGGGTCCAGGTTTATGGGGAGGGAGGAGCAGATGTAGCCCTTCACTAGCTTCTCAAAGCACTTCATGGCTATGGAGGTGAGAGCTACAGGGCGGTAGTCATTGAGGGAAGCAGGCTTGGATTTTTTAGGTACAGGGATGATAGTGTACTTCTTCAGGCAAGTGGGGATGACAGCCTGTTCTAAGGACAGGTTAAATATGTCAGTGAATACCGGGGCCAGTTGGTCGGCACAGACTTTTAGGACGCGGCCGGGGATGCCTTCCAGTCCTGCTGCCTTCCTGATATTCACTTTTTTAAAGGTCCACCTCACCTCATGCTCTGTTACCCTGAACACTGAGTCTCCATCAGCAGACCCCCCCCCCACCCCCATTGCAGTGGTTTGTAGGCTGGTGTTGTTATTCCCAGCCTCAAACCTTGCATAGAAGGTATTGAGATCATTTGCTAAGGAGATGTCACTGTTCAGTTTGAGGGAGGTGCCTTTGTAACTGGACTACAGCCCCCCTCAGCATCGAGAGTGAACAGTTTTAAGTACCTCGGAGCCCACATATCCGAGGACTTGACATGGACCACACACATTGACAGTGTTGTGAAGAAGGCACGACAACGCCTCTACTTCCTCAGGCGCCTAAGGAAGTTCCAAGTCAGTCAGAAGATCCTTAAGAACTTCTACTCATGTACAATAGAGAGCATCCTGACTGGCAATATCACCTCCTGGTTTGGGAATAGCACCGCACAAGACCGTAGCAGACTACAGAGAGTGGCACGTTCAGCCGAACGCACAAAATTGGAGGGGGGCTTCCCACTCTCCAGAACATTTACAACAAGCGGTGCAGGGGTAAGGCTAAGAGAATCATCAAGGACTCCAGCCACCCAAACAACTGCCTCTTTGAACTGCTGCGGTCAGGCAAGCGATACCGGAGTCTCATGGCAAGCACAGAAAGACTCAGAAGAAGCTTCTATCCCCAGGCCATCAGGTTGCTCAACGAACAATAACACTATGCAACAACCATCAAATGCACTCACAACACACACATCCACACGCACACACTAACTTTAAACAAACAACACACTGCAGCACCCACTCTCCACACTTTAGAACACCTAAACACACTTTATATGTATTGGTAAAGGATTTGCACTACAACCCATACCTCAGTACACCTTACTGTAAATTGTACCTAAATTGTACCTCATCCCATTTCTGCTTTGCACTATATAGTATTGTATATTAGTATATTGCATAGTATATTGTATATTGTATGGTAACTCAGTTACTTCTATTCTGCATCGAACATTGTATATGTATATACTGAACACTGTGTCTATGTACGTGACTTCTATTTTTACCTCTATTTTTACATGCTATACTATTTTATTTCATACTTATCTTTTGTCTAGCACAGTCTCTGGAGCGTAACAGAAAGAAGCATTTTGTATAAAAGTATTCTGTACTTCTGTATGACAACTATTAAAGAAACTTGAAACTTGAGAGGAGAGAGACTGAGAGGTGGAGAGAGAGGAGGAGACAGACTGAGAGGTGGAGAGAAGTGGAGGAGACTGAGAGGTGGAGAGAGAGGAGGAGAGAGACCGGGAGGTGGAGAAAAGTGGAGAGAGGTGGAGAGAGAGGAGGAGACAGAGTGAGAGGTGGAAAGAGAGGAGGAGAGAGACTGGCTAAATCCACAAAGAATGGATTGCATGGAGCAAGTTGCACCCTTACTTACAATTCATTATGAATTGAAAATGGGGGACCCTGATGTAAACAAGACGAAAGTCTTTTCTCTGGTCTGCATCCCCTTAACAATTGTGTGTATTGATTTTCATTCAATCAATCACCGTGCAGATTGATTGATTGAATGAAAGTTCTATTAACAAATTGCAGAATGGGTACAATACAGTATGGCTCAATACACACAATTGTTAAGGGAATGTAGACCAGGGCCCTATTCCCCGTACCTGGCTAACTGAGTTAGCCGGATAATTTTCAGCATAGCTTGACTTAAGCCTGACATTTCCGTTCCCCGACGTCGGATTTTCTAAGTCGCTATGGCAACAGATCGAAAAGTTTGAACCTGGTCCGGAGCAGGGTTAAGTTCAGTTAGCTGGATGAACCATGGCCACACCCTCGCAAAGAAATCCCAGCTCGCTTCCTGAAATAATTATCACAGTGTAGATCTGCATTATACCATTCTGAATTATGTTTTTGTGCTTCATTTTCCTAGAGGGGGCTTTTGAAATGTAAAATAATAGACCTAAAATGCTGATAATAAATCATATTCAGCCTATAGATTTACTTTGTCCTAAATAATGCACGTCATATTTATACGGATACGGCGCTCGGAGTCGCGATACACACTGCATGTGGTTATTTTAATAACGGCGCATTGCAAATGTGAATCCCGCAGGGATATTTTTAATGAATGAAACCTATCGGGCGTTTGGCTCTGATTAGTTTCATATTCTCGGCTGTGGATGTATTTGCTTAACGGAGCGCCCGGATTGTGTTTCATTCAAGCATAAATTGAAGTGTCTATGAGTGGACTGTGGATTATGAATTACGAGGAATCTGAATCTGTGGATTGTTGAATTGTATCACTGTCACTCACACGTTATTGTGATATTGTAACTGGGATTAAAATGTCTGTTTGACAGATTTGAGAAATTTAATGAGACGTTGACATTAATGCATTTGAGAAAATGCATTTATCTGTTCAAGCACTGTTATCTGATGATGAACATGAGGTGTCACTGCACTGGTATAAACCAAAGGTTAATCAATTCAATGAATGTATGGATTATGTCCGAAACAAGAAACATTCAAGAATTGTTCTTTGATAGGGAGGGGGGTTATAATCTGAGGGGAGAACACAATTTAAAGGTGCTAAACGTACGCACTAACATGAGAAAACACTGCATCTCAATATGTGGAGTGAAACTGTGGAACAGTCTTAATGTGGTGTTAAAGCAATGTCCAAACATGAGACAATTCAAACTGATGTATAAGGAAATTATGTTCACAAGGTACAGGGATGAAGAAGGGACTTGATATTCACAGGTGTTTACATTTTTATTTTGTTTCTATTTTATTTTATTTTATACATATATAGTTTTTGTTTTTTGTTTTGCATATATATATATATTTTTTTTTCTTTTCTTTTCTTTTCTTTTTTATGTTTAAAATAGTACACTCATTTGAGTAGTGGAAAAGGGGTAGGATTAAATAAGTGTATACTTCTTCCTACTCCTTTTCGAACATGCAGATTGAGTTGTTTTTCTTTTTTGTTATTGTTTGTTGTATTCATTGCATGTTCGAAATAAAGACTCCAAAAAAAAAAAAAAAAAAACATGATTAATAGTGAAACTGTATATAGCCTTCCTCCAAGCCTCTCTGACACGTTATTTCGGGTCGCGCCTTGACACTTTTGGGAACCATGTATTTATATATAAAGTACATGATACCTACGCCGAGCACATACAGTACAGATATCCTCATAAGCATCTATTAATTCGTATCAATTAGATACTCTTTGGGCTTGTTTGTATCTACTTATTCTGAAAGAGTTGAACTAATTATTTTCGCTAGCAAGATCTCATTTGATTATTCATTCCATTAAGCCTACTGCCAGCAGGCACATTTAAAGAAATATAATCTGATTGATTGGGGTAATGAGGGACTTAACATTAGCCTATAGATTATGCATTTAACTTGTCGGCGAGGCTATTGAGCCGTACTGTATCGTACCCATTCTGCAATCTGTTAATAAAGTTTTAAATCAATCAATCAATGCCGTTAGAAAATCAGGATTTCTGCGATCGACACCTGCTGTCTTTTCAGGTGAGGCGGCCGCGCGCACTTATCCTGAGCATCAAGTCTGGTTCGAATTAACGAGACTGAATCAGCGTTCGAGGAACAGGGAAAGCGCGGATTCAAACATCAGGTTAATTGAATCTGGATAATGGGACTTTTGATCGACTTAGTTGAACCAGGTACGGGGAATAGGGCCCAGGGAAAGACTTTCGTCTTGTTTACATCAGGGTCTCCCATTTTCAATTCATAATGAATTGTAAGTAAGGGTGCAACATTCTTTGTGGATTTAGCAGTGAGAGGTGGAGAGAAGTGGAGAGAGGTGGAGACAGAGGTGGAGAGAGAGTGAGAGGTGGAGAGAGAGAGGAGACAGACTGAGAGGTGGAGAGAGAGAGGAGATAGACTGAGAGGTGGAGAGAGAGAGGAGAGAGACTGAGAGGTGGAGAGAGAGAGGAGAGAGAGGTGGAGAGAGAGGAGATAGAGTGACAGCTCCTAGCCGCTGTGCTCCAGCTGTAGCTAAATCCTGCAGAGGATAATAAGACATGGAGAGAGCTTAGAGTAAAAATAGAACCATGTTTACACACACACACACACACACACACACACACACACACACGCGTCACAACTTTATTCATAACCTCAACTACAGAACAGCACTGGGCGCTTCATGATGCCTCTTCTGGTCCTGGACACTGGTTGATACAGAGGACCAGTGAGAATCCATTACTTTCATCCAATCCATTACTTGCATCCAATCCATTACCTCTATTCTATATTCCAGCTCCTGACAGGCCGTGGTACAGTATATGGTTATTATATCACAGCTAAGGGGCAATGTTGACAACCCCCTTAGCTGCGATATAATCACAATATATCACAGCCTGAAGGGAGCTATTGCTTTTATAAAACGGTCAAGTATGGAAATATGAAAGTTATAGACACACACACACTCCAGTTTCATTGCTAATTTAACCTCTTAAGCCCTAGCCATATTTTCAGAAACTTCACATAAAAGTACACACCTAAGTAAATGGAAGATTGCTCCACTTCTACGAGGACCATTTGCATGTTCTTGGTATCTAGGGACATCTATGGACCCAGTGTTTCCCATTAATTACCTAGACTGTGGCGGCCTGCCACAGTCTAATTTGTCCCGCCACAGTTTTATAATGAACCAAAAAAAAATGTAATACATTTTTTTATTTATTTTTTTGGGTTCATAGCTACATGTCCTGTTTCAGAACTGAGATCACTAACAGAATGAAGCTCATTTGAAGATAATAAAGAAAACAAACAGTGGCTCCACAACATCAGTCTCTCATTCATTGTCTATGAAGCAGCTCCAGACTCTATACCTGATGGCATCACAACTTTGATTCTCTGGTTTCTGAGAGAGTAGCTCATGTTCACAAATATTGATTGAACTGCCATAGGCCATGGAAACACATTCAACCTTTTAATTTGAGTGGTGTTCCCCTTTAATAAATCATTTATAGACGGTGTAGGTCCTCCTTGCGGCCATGCACATGGTGCCAGGTGGTTGCTTTGCAACACTAGCTTATTTATTTGTATCCCTGCTAGCGAGAGAAGAAAAGTGACATGCTGTTACAGCAGGGGTGCTATCTTTATGACAATACAGCAGCTGGTGTCTTAGGAAGCTCTTAATAAATATCAAGTCAGAGCCATTCAGTGGATTCATACCAGTCTGCCAATGACCCAACATTAACTGGTTAGTGGTTAGACTTGCTAGCTAACGCTAACGTAACAGCTTAGCAGCCCAACAAACAGACTTAAGTTAACAGCTAACACCAATAACAGCTTAGCAGCCTAGCAAACAAACTTAAGTTAGCAGCTGTTAAGACCAAGCCTATGTGACTTGCCCTAAGGCCTCAATTGTCACAGGAATATGGCTGAATGAATGAATGAAAACTTTATTTAACAGATTGCAGAATGGGTACAATACAGTACGGCTCAATACACACAATTGTTAAGGGGATGCAGACCAGAGAAAGACGTTTGTCTTGTTTACATCAGGGTCCCCCATTTTCAATTCATAGTGAAATTTATGACATACACAACATACATGACATCATGACATTTATGGCATAGGGACATACATGACATACAGGTATATAGTACTGTTACATTTGTGACATATACAATATGCAAATATATAGTACTGTTACCCATAGATCCTAACAGAGAATACATATGATGGGGAGGAGACTGTACATTAGGAGGGGGTGGGTGGGTGGGAGAGAAATATACATACGGTGGGGAGGAGACTGTCTATTAGGAGGGGGTGGGGGTGGGGGGGTTTGGACATTTACGGTGGCCAGTTTCAAATTGCAGCCTCCTGTAGGTGCTCTTTAAGAGCGGTTTTGAATGTGGGTAGGGATTCACATTCCTTTACAGCTTTAGGTAGGGCGTTCCACATTGATGTGGCATAATTGCGAAACGTGTTTAGTCCCTTGTTTGAGCCGAATCTGGGTTTAACATGAATTGTTGAGCTCCCTCTGGTGTTGTGGTCGTGGTATATTCACTGACCTTTGGGAAGTATTTTGACGTACATGGGTACCTTAGTCGTATAGTGTATATCTTGTAGACCAGGCCCATTGCAAGTTGCTGTACTCTGTCGTCTACTCTAAGCCATCCTAGGTAGTCAAAGTGGGCAGGGGTGAGGTGGGTTCTAGGAGTAAGGTCAAGTAGTAATCTGACCAGTTTGTTTTGTGATGTTTGTAATCTTGTTTTTAGCGCCTTTGAGGTGCTTTGGTACCATGAGGTGCAAGCATAGTCGTAGTACCCTTGAATGCTCCTGCCAGAGTCTTCAGGGTATTCTTGTTTACCAGAGAGGAGATCCGGTACAAGAATCTAGTTAGTTGGGTCGGCTGGGTGGCGCAGCGGAGATTGCACTCGTCACCAATGCAAGAGACTCCGTCTCGAATCCGGGTGTCAGCATTGCCTCCGGCTTGGGCCGGCCGTCATACTAACTCATTGGCAGAGTTAGCGGGTGGAAGTCGATGGGTGGTAATCTGGACGTTGTGGACAGCGACTCCGTACAGGTCGGTTGGGGGACGCCTGCACAGCAGAGACAGGAAATGGCAAGGGTAGTGTGAGCCTCCCACACGTTACACCTCGCCAATGAGAGTCCGCGCTGGCAGGTGAAAAGATGTAACAGGCTGCCTCCTCATGTACCGGAGGGGACACATGATGCAAGGCTTCTATCCTCCCTACAGCCGACCAGTGGGAGGCATATGCGAGCAACGTTCAAGACGATCTTGCTGGTATTGTCATCATTCAGCACAAGTATCACTGTATCACATATCTTTAATGTGTCTATATTAAATTATGTAATTCCGGAGGTCTGGAAAGCCACCTTTGTGCTCCCACTTTTGAAAGGTGGCGATCCCAAAATGTTAAATAACTACAGACCCATTTCCAAGCTTTCTATCTTAGCCAAGGTCCTTGAAAGGCTAGTAAATGAACAAATTAAGGAATTCCTTTGTTTAAATGGCATTTTATCTGCTCTTCAATCTGGCTTTAGGAAGCATCATAGCACTGTGACTGCTGCTGCTAAAGTAGTTAATGATAGGCTTTGGACAAGAAAAATCATTGTGCCGCACTTTTTATTGATCTGTCCAAAGCGTTTGATACTGTCAATCATGATATCTTATGCCAGCGCCTGTTAGGTATTGGTCTGTCTGCTCAAGCCACTGGTTGGTTTGCAAATTACCTCTCAAACCGAAAACAGTGTGTGAAATTTGGTTATCTCTCCTCCAGTGTCCTCCATGTCACAAATGGTGTGCCACAGGGCTCTGTCCTAGGGCCGACCCTGATTATCATTTATATAAACGATGTAGGTCGTAAAATAAATGCATCTGTCCATCTTTATTATACGGACGACGCCATTTTGTACTGCTGTGCGAGCACTGTTGCCCTTGCTTTTGACTCCTTACAGTATGCTTTTGATGTCTTACAGTCACACCACACTCAAACTTGTGTTAAAGGAACACGCCAAATTCTTTGGGAAATTAGCTTATTTGCCATCTACCCTGGAGTTAGACAAGCATACATACCCTTTTCTTCTCTGTGCATGCATTCTTCTAGGGAACAGCCGCACTGTTAGCCTAGCTTAGTGTCATTCACTGGAAGTAGGTGTGCCAGTGTAGCCTAGTTCCCAACAGTCACGAAATACACTCCAAAACCTTTAACACGTTGTGACCTGTGTATTTACCACGTGGAGAGAAAATCGGCATTTTCGTTTTCTAAGCAGATATATACTCTGATATTTTTTTTTGCCGAACCACTGCTGCCTGGGCGCAGTGATTTCATAACCTCAAAAGCCCCGTTTTTCAAAAAGCAACAGGGCTTTTGAGGTGATGCCCTGGCAGCAGTGGTTTGGCAAAAATCTTTCTGCACCAAAAACAAGAATTCTCGTGTTTCAAATCCAACCATTGAGCGCCAAAAACGAGTTCTCGTTTTTAGATCATTTTTTTTTTTTTTTTTTTTTTTTCATTCTAAACACTCGCACGGACCTGCCTGTGTCTTCCTGGCACCGCTGCCTACGTTATAATTGCAATGGCGATCAACCCCGACAGGTGGCAGTATCGCCTACCTTTTGAACTGGGTCTCTAAGGTGTCTTTCAGTGCCTCACTACCTCCGGCTGCAGGACCCTTCCCCCTCAAAGTGAAGTCAGCACACAGCCATCTGTCAGAGATTTGCTCGCCTGAAACCTATTGTTTCCCGTATTATAGCCAGACCCAATGCACACGAGTAATGGCGATCGCAATGAAACCACATGGATTATTAATTTTGGAGTACCTTATGACTAAGGTATGGTCTATTTTAGGTCTATTTTACCGAACCTAAAACATGCTTTTGTATTGATCACAGCGTCATATTTTACCGGACCTAAAACATGCTTTTGGTAACGATCGAGACTTCGTAAAACGACCCCCCCCCCCCCCGTTGATGATTTTGTGAAGAAACATCTATATATGGTATATACCTTTGATTTGGAAATAATATAGGTTTCAGGCGTGCAACCCGAACGATTTGCGCATATGCATATAACACGTCATACCTCACTATCTATAAAACGAGACTGGATTATTTTGAAACAGGGCGATGTTTAGTGTGGAATAGCGCACAAACAAAAGTATGTAGAAATTAACTGGTTTGTCAATGTTGGACTATAAATATTGCCTGTCAAATGAGTCATACTATTGTCTCCATAGCTATAATATAGAATATACGATGGGTCCGCAAACATCGTGAAAATTGTCAATAACGCTGACGCCATGCAGTACAGATGGAAAAACAGTTAATGCAAGGAGACGATTGGTCGCTGCCACCTTCTTGCCGCTTCTGGATTATGGTGATATTCTGTATTGAATGTGTCTGCTAATTGTCTCCATCTGCTGGATGCTGTTTATCATGACGCGCTGAGATTTATTACTGGCTGTAAACCCCTTACACATCACTGTTTGCTGTATTCTTTAGTTAATTGGTCATCTCTCTCTCCATGCGCAGAACCTTGCACTACTTTCATTTACAAATCCATCCATCCTCCCACTTATTTATCTACTTCGCAAACAGACCAGTTATAGCTTACGCATTCAGAATATCATCACTTATTCCATCCCCTCAGTCCGTACTGAGCATGGTAGGGCTGACCCCGATTAGTAGAATAGTCGACTAATCGATCGAAAGGAGCCGTAGTCGACTGCCAACATCTTAGTCAAATGCAAAACGTTTTTTTTAATAATATACGTATATATATTTGTTTTCATTCTTTCTAAAAGCAAAGAGGCCTAGAAGCGTGGCTAACACTAATGGCGTGCATACCAGAGGCTAACTGCCTAAGAAAACAGGCACAGAGGAGAAAGAGGATTTCACCCATCTAATGAACACACTAGACTAGACAAATATCAAGATGTGTTACGAATGGGGGTAGTGTGGAGAGGAGAGAGAACCCAATACTGCGGACAATGACTAATGAATGGAGGAAACAGGGACGGCAGTTGCTCTTCTCAGATACTGGGATCTATTTATTAGAGAATAACTGGAGCATGAATAATAATACCGGGACAAACAAAACAAAGGGCAACGCAGCGCTGGCACAACATACAAAACGAACTGGGAAAACGAGAAAACAAAGATGCACAAAACGGAATACTAAGCTTACTTACAATGACTCAAAACAAAGACAGAAAGGCATGGGAGAAGACAGGAGACACGACGAGCAGGGGAACACCGAGGAACTGGAGGAAATGACGCCACGACGAGGAGAGACAGACACACACTTAAATACCTAGACTAATCATGATTGAAAACACCTGGCAGGCCAGTCTAAAACATAGAAACAATTAACACCAACTGTTACAAAGGGTCAGATTAAACCGAATATATATATTTATTGCCTGAGATCCCATGTATAATATTTGTATATCGTTTGATATCCCCTGTATATTCCTTGTACAATATGCACGGAATATCCCTTTAGTCTAGCAGGACAGACCATAATATTCATTCCTCTATTGGAAGCGATCCCATGGCGCCAGGCACCGAGTAAAGCCTTACCCACTCGAGCTGACTTGAAAGGTACCGACGAGATATGTCTGAACATGCCCGCTTTTCGCCCACGGCTACGAGACCAAGAGGCGACAGAAATGAGATGGGCACTATTTGTCCACCGTGGATATAAATATGGCGCAAGAATACAGAACCCCCCTTGCAGTTCCTCTTCAGTTCGCCTTCAGTTCAGTCTGGTTCAGTTACCAAGTAAAGCCTTACCCACTACGTAACGTGAGGTATAGCAGGGCTCGTATCGCCCAAGATAGAATCGTGTTATCCTAAATACGTCTGTTTGTCGTATCGTTCTCTATATATTAGTAAACCTTCATTACGAGTCAAAGACCACGTGAAGTGGGTAATTGTGTGTCTATAATAGAGCACTTATTGCCGCGTGCTAATAGTACAGTAACGTCAAGTTCAACCGTGCATTACCGCACCGGAGGATCTACACCGGAGCAGCAGCACCACGGGGGACTTACACCCCACCGGCAGTGCCACTCTCCGGGCAAGGAATATCATTCTCCATTCTTCACCACGCTGCTGGAAGCAGGGAACCGTCTACACCCCCTGCTGTGGGATCCACGTGCCCGTGGGACCACCGCCCAAGCCCGTCTCTGCCGGAGCAGAGACTTGACGGCTCTCATCTGCGCGGAGCGCACCCTGGGATCACCACTGCTTTCCCCGCTGCCACAGGGGTGACATCACCCCCTTGAACCCTGGACTTGCATAGAGCTTTGGCCCCCTCTGCTGGCTTACAACCGGTAGTACACCCTTTCCCAGAATAACCAGATCTACTCACTTAATATCCATTATTGATTTACCTGCACATTCTATTTGCCTTATAAGCGCATCTAAAGTGACCAAGTGATGTAACCTAATATCCCCTTTGTGTAATAAATATTGTAAACTAGTATTCTGTGTGGAAAACCGTGTTATTGTGAAGTGTCGTCATCTAGAATACCGTTGTACGGTGTTGGCCAGCAATGTACAAGTCGGTAGTGATTCAATGATATCAGTACTTGATTAATACAGTCAGGGAATTGTACCCCTCAGTTACAAGTGGTCCTTCGAGCCGGATAATAATTAGCGTAATATTAATATAATATTAATATGGAATTGGCCGATGACGAACACTCCACAAACGGTTCTCCTAAGCTAGATCGCCCGCAGCGCAGACGACAGCCACCTCCCTACCTAGAGGCATACTCTGTCAGTCCAATACCTAGCTTTAAAGGGAAGTTAAACGCGGAAAAAGTAGAAAGTAAAATTATGCCTGACCCTAACAACCAGGTTACCCCGACCACAGAGGCCCTAGTGGGTTCTAATGTAACTGACCAAGCTCACGGTGGGGACCAGGAGGGAACTGACACGACTTTACCCCCAGACACTACCCAAGAAGTAGTCCCCGACCAGCCCCGGGAGGAAGACAACCCTAAAGAGACGCGCACCCAGGAGACGGATCTCCGCGGTACGCAACCGGAGAACGGATCTCCAACCAGTACTGCCGGGAGCCGATCGCCCCGAACGGCGTCTTCCCCCAGCGAGGCGGACAAGATGCTGGCGCAAGCACTCATCGCCACCCTGGCAGCCTCCACCGAACGCGATCGACTTCAAGCGCAACAGACGTGCGAGCGTGAACATTATGCAGGCGAGCGAGAGCGCTTCCAGGCGCAACAAAGGAGCGAGGACGACCGAATAAGACTGGAGACCAGACGCCTCCAGACAGAAGAGAACATCGAGAGAAGCCGCGCCGACGCCGCCCATGCCAGCGCCAATGCCCAGCGCGACGTCGAGAGAAGCCGCGCCGACGCCGCAAATGCACAGCTCCACGCCGCCCATGTCAGCGCCAATGCCCAGCGCGACGTCGCCAACGCACAGCGCGACGCTGCCCAGGCCAGTGCCAACGCGCAGCGCGACATCGCCAATGCCCAGCGCGAAGCAGCGCGCGACGCAGCCCATGCCCGGCGCGAGGAAGAGCGCGACCGGCTGCAGGCGGAGCTGATGGACAAACTGGTTGCCATGGCGACACCCCCTCACTCCGCACGGAGCTCCCAGAGGTCGTCAAGACATGGGTCTAGGACACATTCCCCTACCCGACGAAGCGACCCGGGACCCCGCCTACAGGAGGATCCTGTCCACGTCTCCGAACCCCGCCTACAGGAGGAGCCTGTCCACGTCTCTGAACCCCCTCCCCAGCCGGTCCATACGAGACCTAGCAACCGGGGTACAGAACCGAACCACGCCGAGAGACTGAACAGAAGACTCCAGGTCCTAGCAGAGGAAGAGGAGGAGGAAGAGGAGGGGTGTCAAGCCGACCAGCAGCAACGTGCTCTGGCCCAGGAGGCCCAGTACAGCCCCGACCCGCAGCAACGTACTCAGGACCAGGAGGTCCAGTACAGCCCAGAAGTCAGCCCCGAGGCCCTGCGCTACAAACCCCCGACTCAACTCACGGGTGAGTTTGACGCACCGCCAGCCCCGAGGAACAGCACCTGGGTACCCGACCTTTGGTACCCACCAAGTACCAGCCCAAGACGACACGCAAGAGGAGACTCGCCTAGGAGGCCTCTCCCCCAACGCTCACCGATGTATCAGTCACCCACAGCGTCATACATTGCCACGCCGTCAATTCCAGACTTCGTCTATGAGAATCGAGCACAGTACACGGAGCTCCGGATGTGCCTAGAGACAATGATGGTGGATGTCGCTGATGAATGCCACAAGTATGCAATATTACTGAAGCACCTGAAAGTACCGTGAGCGCACAATATAGCGCTGGCCTACGCCTCCTCTTCGACACCATACACAGCGGCCCTTGCAGCGCTGGACCAGAGATATGGACGTATATGGGATTACGTGATAGAAGAGATAAGGCATATTGACCGCCTACCCCCAGCCACAGACAATCGAGCACTGGACGACCTGTCCATCAGAGTGCAGTCCCTGGTAGGGATGCTGGGAGCGCAGAGGGAAAAGGGTAGGCATGAACTATACGCCAACTCAAATGTAGAGAGGATCTTGGAGAAGCTGCCACCCGCCCGACAGGAGCGCTTTAGGCGGCAAAGAGACCACCGAGACCCTAATGGCCCCGAACCGAACCTCCTCGATCTAGCCGACTTCCTGGCGAGAGAAGTCAGCAGCTTACGGCTAGATACATTCGGACGGAGCACCCCTGGCTCCAGAGAAGGAACCAGGAGACTAAATGATGGAAGAAGATCGGTGACTGTCATGCACCAATCAGAGTCAGTACCGCAGCACTCCAACCACAACACCCCCTCGACGAAAGAGGACCAGTGGAAGATTGAGTGCCAGTACTGTGGGGGAGAACATCGGCTCCACCAGTGCGAGGATTTCAAGAAGCTGACCACGGATGATGTGAGCCAGTGGGTCAAGGACCACCGCCGCTGCTTCCGCTGCGCGCGCAGCCACCTAGCAGCTGAGTGCCACCTGAAGAAAAAGTGCAGCAGGTGCGGTGGCACCCACCTGGAGGTCCTGCACGACATCAACAAGCGTCACCCAGGACAACAGAGTGGGCCCGTCGCGGTCATGTACCACGCCGAGGCGGTGGCACCAGAACCAAAGTTCCACCAGACCGCTCCCTACTGTACCTACTGCGACGGCGGACACTGGCTGGCACAGTGCGCCGAATATAAGACACTGAACCCCGTCCAAGTGAACCAGTGGCGCCAGGCGGCCCAGGCGGGCGCCGTTTACCGCGCAGCACGGTGCGGAGCCCACCAGAAGGTCCAAGACAACCAACTAGCAGGAGTGCTCCACATTGACCAGCACAGCGGGACCCCCCGTGTGCTCCTCAAAGTGGTCAGAGTGCTCCTGAGCCACGGGGACAAAGTCATGGACACTTACGCCGTCCTTGATGACGGGTCAGAGAAGACCCTTCTGCTCGCGTCCGCTGCGGCCCAGCTGGGACTGCGGGGGAGCGAGAACCAAATGACGATTCGGACAATAAGGAGAGATTTAAAGACGATAAAGGGCGAGAATGTCTCCTTCACTATCGCAGCAAGCGGGCAGCCAGAGCGACGGTACAAGATCACAAATGCTTTCACCAGCCAAGAAATAGGACTCTCGCAGTACACCTACCCTGTCACCAAGTTGATGGATAAATATGTGCACCTGCGCCAATTACCTATCCCGCTCATGGACGGCGCTACCCCGACCCTGTTGATAGGCTCCGACCATGCAGAACTCATAGTCCCGATAGACCGGGTCCATACAGGACCCAGAGGTTGTCCTGCAGCAGTCGAGACCCGCCTAGGATGGACATTACAAGGGCCCCTCGCTAAATCTCTCAACCGAACCGCAGCCACTAGCTGCTTCCACTCCAGAGCAACAGAAGAAGACACCGGCCTCTCCCCCATACAGCAGAGGCTATTGACATTAAGCGAGAGGCCCGTGAGAGAACCGTGGGTACCAGAGGGAGTTCGGAACTCCACCCCCCTCAGCTGCGCTTCAGACGTAGCTGACCTCGAACCCAGCACCCCAAGCGACTCCTTGACGGGGCGGCCGGGACCGGCCCCTCCTCACACGGGGTACAGAGCGAACAAGAGAAACAGACGGAGGAGGAGAAAGCACAGCCAAGCCCAGATCAAAGCAGTCTCAGGCCCGCTTCCTCCTAAGCCCCCCTTCATCCCGTCCAGCCGTCATGACCATAGACCAGTCACCACCCCGAGCTGCGTGGCCGGCCGGCCGCGTAAGCAAAGTGACCACTGGCACCGACGGAAAGGTCAGAGTGGCAGAAGTGCTCGGCCAAGGGCGGATCTACAACCGACCCGTGGCGAGGCTGATAGAGTCGCCAAGGCTCCCCGACTTGCCTAATGACGACCATGACCCCTGACTTTGTGAACTGACCGACCCCTCACAGACATTGAGTGGTGGACAGTGTGGTTAATCTGCCCCTGCTTAGCTAATTAGGTGGGACTAATTAGGGGGCGGCTGTTACAAAGGGTCAGATTAAACCGAATATATATATTTATTGCCTGAGATCCCATGTATAATATTTGTATATCGTTTGATATCCCCTGTATATTCCTTGTACAATATGCACGGAATATCCCTTTAGTCTAGCAGGACAGACCATAATATTCATTCCTCTATTGGAAGCGATCCCATGGCGCCAGGCACCGAGTAAAGCCTTACCCACTCGAGCTGACTTGAAAGGTACCGACGAGATATGTCTGAACATGCCCGCTTTTCGCCCACGGCTACGAGACCAAGAGGCGACAGAAATGAGATGGGCACTATTTGTCCACCGTGGATATAAATATGGCGCAAGAATACAGAACCCCCCTTGCAGTTCCTCTTCAGTTCGCCTTCAGTTCAGTCTGGTTCAGTTACCAAGTAAAGCCTTACCCACTACGTAACGTGAGGTATAGCAGGGCTCGTATCGCCCAAGATAGAATCGTGTTATCCTAAATACGTCTGTTTGTCGTATCGTTCTCTATATATTAGTAAACCTTCATTACGAGTCAAAGACCACGTGAAGTGGGTAATTGTGTGTCTATAATAGAGCACTTATTGCCGCGTGCTAATAGTACAGTAACGTCAAGTTCAACCGTGCATTACCGCACCGGAGGATCTACACCGGAGCAGCAGCACCACGGGGGACTTACACCCCACCGGCAGTGCCACTCTCCGGGCAAGGAATATCATTCTCCATTCTTCACCACGCTGCTGGAAGCAGGGAACCGTCTACACCCCCTGCTGTGGGATCCACGTGCCCGTGGGACCACCGCCCAAGCCCGTCTCTGCCGGAGCAGAGACTTGACGGCTCTCATCTGCGCGGAGCGCACCCTGGGATCACCACTGCTTTCCCCGCTGCCACAGGGGTGACATCACCCCCTTGAACCCTGGACTTGCATAGAGCTTTGGCCCCCTCTGCTGGCTTACAACCGGTAGTACACCCTTTCCCAGAATAACCAGATCTACTCACTTAATATCCATTATTGATTTACCTGCACATTCTATTTGCCTTATAAGCGCATCTAAAGTGACCAAGTGATGTAACCTAATATCCCCTTTGTGTAATAAATATTGTAAACTAGTATTCTGTGTGGAAAACCGTGTTATTGTGAAGTGTCGTCATCTAGAATACCGTTGTACGGTGTTGGCCAGCAATGTACAAGTCGGTAGTGATTCAATGATATCAGTACTTGATTAATACAGTCAGGGAATTGTACCCCTCAGTTACACCAACTAAACACCAAAGCAATCTCACAAACACAAAACCAAAACAGGGGAACCACATCACACAAGGTAAGGGAAGGTCAACAACACACACAATGAAATTACATTACTCAAACAATTAATTACATTAAGCACATTTGTGAGAACAGACAAAATGGACGCCTGCACCATCTGATGGTGCCCACTAGAGTGCGCCATGAGACCACTGACAGGAGGTAGGGAATGTCCAATGTCTTTCTGATCATAACAGGCCCACAAAGGGCTGGGCCTGGGGTCGTTACAAAGATGTATCCATCAGTGGACCAATTGCATGCTTTCGCAGAGGACAAGAAGCCTTCAGTCGACTCCTTCAGACATTAAGCACCCCCACAGCCCAAATGGAATGATAATCATAATTTTCTTTATATAATATTTTACCAGTCGACTATCGGCACATTTTGGTCAATCAAAGTCCTTAGTCGGGGACAGGCCTAGAGCGTGGTAAGAAGGCGTTCTCCTCCTCTGCCCCCTCCACCTGGAACATGCTACAGCACAGTGTGAAGCTGCCCCCTCCACCTGGAACACGCTACAGCAGAGTCTGAAGCCGCCCCCTCCACCTGGAACACGCTACAGCAGAGTCATAAGCTGCCCCCTCCACCTGGAACACGCTACAGCAGAGTCTGAAGCTGCCCCCTCCACCTGGAACACGCTACAGCAGAGTCTGAAGCTGCCCCCTCCACCTGGAACACGCTACAGCAGAGTCTGAAGCTGCCCCCTCCACCTGGAACACGCTACAGCACAGTCTGTCTGCCCCCTCCACCTGGAACACGCTACAGCACAGTCTGTCTGCCCCCTCCACCTGGAACACGCTACAGCACAGTCTGTCTGCCCCCTCCACCTGGAACACGCTACAGCACAGTCTGAAGCGGGCCAGCTTAGTCCCCCTAGCGAGTTTTAAATTGATGTTGGGTGTCATGGAGAGAGCTTCTAGGCACTTTATGTTTTGTGTTGTTGTTGTAATTTATGGTGTGTTGACTGGTGAGTGTACTGTTGCTGTTTACATGTGTAACTGATGTATGAGCTGCTGTCTGAACAGGTCACACTCGTAAATGAGACCTCGGTCTCAATGTGATGTTACCTGTTTAAATAAAGGCTAAATAATTTTTTTATAAAAGTACAGTACAACAAAAATAAGTTAAGTCATAGGCTACTGGGCAGCAGCGTAACTAGTAAGAGTAGGTAAGGGATATGTACAGATATAGATATAGTATCTCCAGATGCCTAATGACGACCATGACCCCTGACTTTGTGAACTGACCGACCCCTCACAGACATTGAGTGGTGGACAGTGTGGTTAATCTGCCCCTGCTTAGCTAATTAGGTGGGACTAATTAGGGGGCGGCTGTTACAAAGGGTCAGATTAAACCGAATATATATATTTATTGCCTGAGATCCCATGTATAATATTTGTATATCGTTTGATATCCCCTGTATATTCCTTGTACAATATGCACGGAATATCCCTTTAGTCTAGCAGGACAGACCATAATATTCATTCCTCTATTGGAAGCGATCCCATGGCGCCAGGCACCGAGTAAAGCCTTACCCACTCGAGCTGACTTGAAAGGTACCGACGAGATATGTCTGAACATGCCCGCTTTTCGCCCACGGCTACGAGACCAAGAGGCGACAGAAATGAGATGGGCACTATTTGTCCACCGTGGATATAAATATGGCGCAAGAATACAGAACCCCCCTTGCAGTTCCTCTTCAGTTCGCCTTCAGTTCAGTCTGGTTCAGTTACCAAGTAAAGCCTTACCCACTACGTAACGTGAGGTATAGCAGGGCTCGTATCGCCCAAGATAGAATCGTGTTATCCTAAATACGTCTGTTTGTCGTATCGTTCTCTATATATTAGTAAACCTTCATTACGAGTCAAAGACCACGTGAAGTGGGTAATTGTGTGTCTATAATAGAGCACTTATTGCCGCGTGCTAATAGTACAGTAACGTCAAGTTCAACCGTGCATTACCGCACCGGAGGATCTACACCGGAGCAGCAGCACCACGGGGGACTTACACCCCACCGGCAGTGCCACTCTCCGGGCAAGGAATATCATTCTCCATTCTTCACCACGCTGCTGGAAGCAGGGAACCGTCTACACCCCCTGCTGTGGGATCCACGTGCCCGTGGGACCACCGCCCAAGCCCGTCTCTGCCGGAGCAGAGACTTGACGGCTCTCATCTGCGCGGAGCGCACCCTGGGATCACCACTGCTTTCCCCGCTGCCACAGGGGTGACATCACCCCCTTGAACCCTGGACTTGCATAGAGCTTTGGCCCCCTCTGCTGGCTTACAACCGGTAGTACACCCTTTCCCAGAATAACCAGATCTACTCACTTAATATCCATTATTGATTTACCTGCACATTCTATTTGCCTTATAAGCGCATCTAAAGTGACCAAGTGATGTAACCTAATATCCCCTTTGTGTAATAAATATTGTAAACTAGTATTCTGTGTGGAAAACCGTGTTATTGTGAAGTGTCGTCATCTAGAATACCGTTGTACGGTGTTGGCCAGCAATGTACAAGTCGGTAGTGATTCAATGATATCAGTACTTGATTAATACAGTCAGGGAATTGTACCCCTCAGTTACACCAACTAAACACCAAAGCAATCTCACAAACACAAAACCAAAACAGGGGAACCACATCACACAAGGTAAGGGAAGGTCAACAACACACACAATGAAATTACATTACTCAAACAATTAATTACATTAAGCACATTTGTGAGAACAGACAAAATGGACGCCTGCACCATCTGATGGTGCCCACTAGAGTGCGCCATGAGACCACTGACAGGAGGTAGGGAATGTCCAATGTCTTTCTGATCATAACAGGCCCACAAAGGGCTGGGCCTGGGGTCGTTACAAAGATGTATCCATCAGTGGACCAATTGCATGCTTTCGCAGAGGACAAGAAGCCTTCAGTCGACTCCTTCAGACATTAAGCACCCCCACAGCCCAAATGGAATGATAATCATAATTTTCTTTATATAATATTTTACCAGTCGACTATCGGCACATTTTGGTCAATCAAAGTCCTTAGTCGGGGACAGGCCTAGAGCGTGGTAAGAAGGCGTTCTCCTCCTCTGCCCCCTCCACCTGGAACATGCTACAGCACAGTGTGAAGCTGCCCCCTCCACCTGGAACACGCTACAGCAGAGTCTGAAGCCGCCCCCTCCACCTGGAACACGCTACAGCAGAGTCATAAGCTGCCCCCTCCACCTGGAACACGCTACAGCAGAGTCTGAAGCTGCCCCCTCCACCTGGAACACGCTACAGCAGAGTCTGAAGCTGCCCCCTCCACCTGGAACACGCTACAGCAGAGTCTGAAGCTGCCCCCTCCACCTGGAACACGCTACAGCACAGTCTGTCTGCCCCCTCCACCTGGAACACGCTACAGCACAGTCTGTCTGCCCCCTCCACCTGGAACACGCTACAGCACAGTCTGTCTGCCCCCTCCACCTGGAACACGCTACAGCACAGTCTGAAGCGGGCCAGCTTAGTCCCCCTAGCGAGTTTTAAATTGATGTTGGGTGTCATGGAGAGAGCTTCTAGGCACTTTATGTTTTGTGTTGTTGTTGTAATTTATGGTGTGTTGACTGGTGAGTGTACTGTTGCTGTTTACATGTGTAACTGATGTATGAGCTGCTGTCTGAACAGGTCACACTCGTAAATGAGACCTCGGTCTCAATGTGATGTTACCTGTTTAAATAAAGGCTAAATAATTTTTTTATAAAAGTACAGTACAACAAAAATAAGTTAAGTCATAGGCTACTGGGCAGCAGCGTAACTAGTAAGAGTAGGTAAGGGATATGTACAGATATAGATATAGTATCTCCAGATACCTGTATGTACAGACAGATATGTAAAGTGGATATATATATACGGTATATACAGCATTATTGTACATGCTATCATGCAGAGTGATATGGGTGTTATGCAGGTGTATAAGTAAGTAGGTATATAGAAGGATTATATGCAGGTATATTGAGACATACGGTATATGATATTCAGACAGACCCATAGCATCCCTGCATCACATGTGTTATTATTCCAACCACTCACACATCCCTCTGGGATTGTAATGCTGCTCCAAGTGATCCCTCCTGCATTCAGCTCACGTTGGAAAACAGTTTCACTTGTGTAGCAGGTAACGCTAGTTCTGTAGCCAGTCAAATGGTAAATGGTGCAAGGCTGGTTACTATGAACACACAAATCCATTGTTTATAAAGTCTCATATTATGAAATGTAATGATTTGGTTTAATATAAAACTATGCAAATAATGTACAGAGCTAAAGCAAAGTTACTCCCAGACGGGGTGCAAAGGTTTTTGTTCAATACATGAAAGAAAATATGACTTGTGGTGTATGTCTATTATTGGGGTTAACTTGTGGAACAATGCTGATATACAGTTAAGAATGAGTCATTCGCTTTTGGTTTTTAAGAAAATGGTTTGTAAAGCTATTTGAAAACTACAAAGGTGAATAATACTGTTTTTTGCTATTTTCTTTTAGAATACTGTTTTGGAGTCTTACTTTTGTTAAGAATATAGGACAGGCATGTATAAGCATTATACTTCAGTCTGTACCTTTTCAGTCACTGTAAAATCAAATATTGTTAAATGATTGTATTGTGTGAGATGATGACTGAATAAACTACTACTACTACTACTACTACTACTACTACTACTACTACTACTACTACTACTACTACTACTACTACTACTATTACTATTACTACTACTACTACTACTACTACTACTACTACTACTACTACTACTACTACTACTACTACTACTACTACTACTATTACTACTACTATTACTACTACTACTATTACTATTATTACTACTACTACTACTACTACTACTACTACTATTACTACTACTACTACTACTATTACTACTACTACTACTACTACTACTACTACTACTACTACTACTACTACTACTACTACTACTACTACTATTACTATTACTACTACTACTACTGCTACTACTACTATTACTACTACTACTACTACTATTACTATTACTACTACTACTACTACTACTACTACTACTATTACTACTACTACTACTACTACTACTACTACTACTACTACTACTACTACTACTACTATTACTACTACTACTACTACTACTACTACTACTACTACTACTACTACTACTACTACTACTACTACTACTATTACTACTACTACTACTACTACTACTACTATTACTATTACTACTACTACTACTACTACTACTACTACTACTACTACTACTACTACTACTATTACTACTACTACTACTACTACTACTACTACTACTATTACTATTACTACTACTACTACTACTACTACTACTACTACTACTACTACTACTACTACTACTACTACTACTACTACTACTACTACTACTACTGCTATATAGGTCAAGGTCAAGGTCAACTTTATTTATATAGCACATTTAAAATCAACCGAAGTTGCACCAAAGTGCTTTACAATATAAAAACAGAAAAATACTAAAAATACAATATAAAAACAGAGAAATACAAAAAATACAAAATACAGTAGGCCTATACACAAAATCAGAAGCTGCAATACATTAAAACAATTACGACACAATCGGGGATGTATGGCTTACCAAGCCTCAAAACGCCAAAGAAAACAAGTGAGTCTTCAGCTGAGCCTTAAGACTCTCTAGGGTCTGGGCAGACCTCATTTGCAGTGGAAGACTGTTCCACAGTTTAGGGGCAGCCACGCGGTCGCCTTTTGTTTTCAACCTAGACCATAGGACATCTAAAAGTAGTTTATTTGCTGACCTCAGTGCTCTAGCTGGGGTGCAAGCATGGAGAAGTTCAGCTAGGTACTGAGGGGCCAGACCATTTAAAGCTTTAAACACAAACATCGCAATTTTAAAATCAATCCTGAAGCGAACAGGGAGCCAGTGCAGAGAAGCCAGCACTGGTCTGATGTGTTCACGCTTCTTTGTGCCGGTCAAGAGGCGTGCAGCAGCGTTCTGCACCAGCTGCAGGCGTCGTAGGGAGAGCTGGTCGAGACCCACATACAGGGAGAGCTGGTCGAGACCCACATACAGGGCATTACAGTAATCCAGCCTGGATGATATGAAGGCATGGATGACCCTCTCCAGGTCGTTGAATACCATAATTATATGATACCATATAGCAGCTTTTATCCAAAGTGCTTTACAATTGATGCCTCACATTCACCCGTCGTTCACTCACACGTTCACGCCACAGCGGCGGAGGCGACCATGCGAGGTGCCAACCTGCTCATCGGGAGCAGTTAGGGGTTAAGTGTCTTGCTCAAGGACACTTCGACACGCTGCCGGGGGAGGAGCGGAATCAAACCGGGAACCTCCGGATTACCAGACGACTGCTCTACCTCCCGAGCCACTGGTTAGCTTGTTGGAGCAGCTCCATTCCCAGAATGCTCTCTGAGTCACAGAGACGAAGCCTTGATGCTGCTCTGACTCTAACTCGTTTAACGTAAGAGAATAATAAACTACTAATAAATAAAATAATAAATGTCTGGAAGAGGCAAGACTGGAGGAAAGGCCAGAGCTAAGGCCAAGACTCGCTCCTCTCGCGCCGGGCTTCAGTTCCCCGTGGGTCGTGTCCACAGACTGCTGCGTAAAGGCAACTATGCTCATCGCGTTGGAGCCGGTGCTCCGGTTTATCTGGCCGCTCTGCTGGAATATCTGACCGCTGAGATCTTGGAGTTGGCTGGAAACGCTGCCCGTGACAACAAGAAGAGTCGTATCATCCCCCGTCATCTGCAACTGGCCGTGCGTAAACGACGAGGAGCTCAACAAACTGCTGGGAGGAGTGACCATCGCTCAGGGTGGTGTGCTGCCCAACATCCAGGCTGTCCTTCTGCCCAAGAAGACAGAGAAGGCTGCCAAGAAGTAAATTATTTAGCCTCTTCGACAACCCTGTCAATATTCCAATGTACCCACCCAACCTCCTCCAATGTACAGTTTCTACGTCAAACAGTACTGTATTTGCAAATCTGGTATGTCATAAATGTATAGATGTAGCAGTACTGTCTATCTGTATGTCATGTATGTGAATATATGTTATGATGAATTGAAAATGGGGGACCCTGATGTAAACAAGACGAAAGTCTTTCTCTGGTCTGCATCCCCTTAACAATTGTATGTATTGAGCTGTACTGTACCCATTCTGCAATCTGTTAATAAAGTTTTCAATCAATCAATCAAAGTCATCATGTTACACTTTAGTAGCCTCGCCTTGTCTCCGTTAGCTATGTTCAGCCTGGCTGGGGCTAGCCTTGCTCTAGCAGCCCCCCTCAGGGCCACAGCCCCCCCCCCCCCCCCCCCCTCAGGACCACACCCCCCCTCAGGACCACAGCAGCCACCCCCCCTCAGGGCCACAGCCCCCCCGCCCCCCTCAGGACCACACCCCCTCTCAGGACCACAGCCCCCCCCCCCCCCCCTCAGGACCACCCCCTAGTTGAGAGACTCGGCACCTTCAAGCCCTGGAGCCAATCAGTTTGCTTGATTTGAGCTAACCGTTTCATAATATGATATATTTGACGGTATGTTTAGAACCATTACATTGGGGTCATACCAGACATGATTGGCTCAATACATCTGGCTCCATCAGCAAGGTGTGACGAGCTTCTTAGAGTCACGAGTGCAGAGGAGCAGTTTGCCTGACAGGTCTGACGTGTCTTGGTATTGGATTTCTGTCCTATTCTAGCCTGGTATCAGCCTGATGTAGACCTGCTGTACCTACTGTACCTACTGTACCTACTGTCTACAGCTGCCTGGTATCAGCCTGATGTAGACCTACTGTACCTACTGTGTCACTGTCTACAGCTGCCCTGCACTGTGAATGTGATCATAGTGATCATAGTAATCACAACTACCTACCTCATACTATAGTCTACCCATATAACTCTGTATGATAGCATGATGTACAATAGTGCTGTATATATACTGTACATATAAATTCATATATTTATATTTACTGCATATATATATCCATATTTGTCTGAATATACCTGCATACAATCCTTCTATATACCTACTTATACACCTGCACATAACCCATACAACTCTGCATGATAGCATGTACAATAATGCTGTATATACCATATAGTAGGGGTGTAACGCTACACAAAAACCACGGTTCAGTACGTACCTCAGTTTTGAAGTCACGGTTCAGTACGGGTTTTCGGTACAGTGGGGGAAAGTTTGGCTTTCCATGTTCCACTCAGGGGTGATGTAGTGTGCAGTAACTAATTGTACTTGTAGGGCTCTCAACGAATATTCTATATTGAAATGAATAATCGACTTAAACAAATTTTTCTTTTTAAAGAAGAATTATATTAGATTGTGAAAAAAAAAACAGCCCCCGGTGGGTGTGGGCCTGAATGTGCTGCATGACGGATAGGAGACACGCGACATCATTGAGCTGAACAACGTGCGAGTACTAACAACAACAACAACAACAACCGCCACCGTCGGTCGCGAAGACAGTGATTTGCACTCTGATCATCTCAAGCCCCGGTTGGAAATACTTCGGATTTTGATTAACTCGTGGAACCTCGAGACAGTTTTATGCAAGCTACAGTATGTAAACTACAGCTGGCCTACCTTCTTTTTGATGCTAACGCTATTTTGGGAGTTCTAGCGTCAAGAATGTAAGTAGCCTACTTTGTTTTAGCACTTTATTGTAAATCATCCCTCAGGGTAACACGTTATTGAAAAAAGCATCATGCAGGTCCCGTTTCATATCATTAATTTGATCTCCGAGAGACGGCCCCTTCTCAATGTAGCACCAATTCCACCTCACGCACTGAAAGAGAGGGGTGTGTGTGTGTGTGTGTGTGTGTGTGTGTGTGTGTGTGTGTGTGTGTGTGTGTGTGTGTGTGTGTGTGTGTGTGTGTGTGTGTGTGTGTGTGTGTGTGTGTGCACAAGTTGGTTGTGAGGGGCCTACAAATAGCCGGTCTCCCCAAAAGGAAGGCCAAGCAGTTAGAAAGGTACTGCTCAGTATCAGCAATTATAGGAAGCCGCTCAATTAGGAGGAGGCGTTGTTTCCTTTACCCATGATTCGTGTCCAATGTGTCTGACAAGTAGTTCAGCCATACTGTATGTAACAGCGTTCTGCCGTCCATGCACTTTGTAACTGGCTTTTCTTTCATACTTTCTGACTGCATTGGCAGTGTTTCTTCAGCTAGTCAGATAGTAAATTATATTGACCATATTGACCAAATTGTTTACACTGCCTGTGTTGTTTTTACTACCTGTACACTGTGTTGTTTTACTACCTGTACCCCCCCCCCCCTCCCCCCCATGCTGCTATGATGCCTGAATTTCCCCAAGGGGATCAATAAAGGAATATCTTATCTTATCTTATCTTATCTTTATGTCCTTTGTATGAGGCTTCCTTGTACTTCTGTTCATGTGGACATAAATAAACATTTCAAATGTGTGTGTGTGTGTGTGTGTGTGTGTGTGTGTGTGTGTGTGTGTGTGTGTGTGTGTGTGTGTGTGTGTGTGTGTGTGTGTGTGTGTGTGTGTGTGTGTGTTCGCCACACTATGAGGTAATCTCTCAGTGTTGTGTGTGTGTTGAACGCGAACACCCGGCCCTTTGCACAAATTATATTTTGGGAATGGGTGAACTTGGAGTTTTTAAATTAAATTCTGCACGCAAACAAAGGTTCTGCACGTGCGTTCGTTAGTGGTTAACGTACCGTTGTATTCGTTCTGTACACAGCCTGAACCTGAACCTAAGGTCCAGTACTGAAACGGTTCGGTTTTACACCCCTACCATATATATTTTTTTTTATTCTTACAGTATATCTATCCACATCTGCCTGTACATACAATCCGTTTTACATATCTGTAGATACTATATCTATATCTGTACATATTCCTTACCTACTCTTACTTGTTACTATATCTATATCTGTACATAATATCCCTTACCTACTCTTACTAGTTACTATATCTATATCTGTACATATCCCTTACCTACTCTTACTAGTTACTATATCTATATCTGTACATATCCCTTACCTACTCTTACTAGTTACTATATCTATATCTGTACATATCCCTTACCTACTCTTACTAGTTACTATATCTATATCTGTACATATCCCTTACCTACTCTTACTAGTTACTATATCTATATCTGTACATATCCCTTACCTACTCTTACTAGTTACTATATCTATATCTGTACATATCCCTGACCTACTCTTACTAGTTACTATATCTATATCTGTACATATCCCTTACCTACTCTTACTAGTTACTATATCTATATCTGTACATATCCCTTACCTACTCTTACTAGTTACTATATCTATATCTGTACATATCCCTTACCTACTCTTACTAGTTACTATATCTACATCTGTACATATCCCTTAACTACTCGTACTAGTCACTATATCTATATCTGTACATATCCCTTACCTACTCTTACTAGTTTATATCTATATCTGTACATATCCCTTACCTACTCTTACTAGTTTATATCTATATCTGTACATATCCCTTAACTACTCTTACTAGTTACTATATCTATATCTATATCCCTTACCTACACTTACTAGTTACGCTGCCAGTATGATTTACTACCATAGTGTCTTTATACCTGTATCACTGTACATAGTAATACTACAACCCTGTACATACATCTACATACTATTGCTCAGTAGTACTACTTTATAAATGTTATATCCAGTTTAATCACCTGTACATTGTATATTACTGTTGCACTTTACTGTTACATTTGCACTGTGGTTGGATGCCAACCCTCTTTTCGTTGTACTGTAGGCTACTTGTGCCGCATGATGACGATACATGATTAGACTCTAATCTAACCTGATATACTGGCTATTTCAACACCTGACCTCCTCAAACCTGCCACCTCCCCTTCCCTTCCCTACTTTCTCTCCCTCTCCTGCCCCCCCCCCGCCCCCTCCCCTCGGTTTCCTTACTTCCCTGACTGTTCCCCTACTGGACTCTGTATCTGTTACTTGTTACCCGTGGTTGTATGTCCTGCGTATTCATACTGTTGCTTATTCCCTGTGGTTCTTTGTTTCTCTGTTCATGTGTTTTGCTCATTGTCAGTGTCTTTGGGTTCTTGAAAAGTGCTTTATAAATCAAATGTATTATTATTATTATTATTATTATTATTATTATTATTATTATTATTATTATTATTATTATTATTATTATTATTATTATTATTATTATTATTATTATTATTAGTGTGGGTGACCTGGCGAAGCCAGGTTGCCACCCACACTATAGTTCTTGTCACTCTTCTTATTCTTCTTTATTCCACCGATTTTGCAAACACCGCTCGTGCCAGAGCGTTCGCGCCCCATACACGTGAAAGGTATCAAAACGAGCGGCTTGCCTATGGCAACAGCGGTCTCCGAACTCGTAAAGTTTCACCGCACCGTCTGGCTACGAATCGACTTTAAACGGTAAAATTTCAGAAATGCATTGCAATTTAGAGTGCGAGATCCACCGATTTTGCAAACACCGCTCGTGCCAGAGTGTTCGCGCCCCATACACGTGAAAGGTATCAAAACGAGCGGCTTGCCTATGGCAACAGCGGTCTCCGAACTCGTAAAGTTTCACCGCACCGTCTGGCTACGAATCGACTTTAAACGGTAAAATTTCGGAAATGCATTGCAATTTAGAGTGCGAGATCCACCGAATTTTTCAAACACCGCTCGTGCCAGAGCGTTCGCGCACCATACACGTGAAAGGTATCAAAACGAGCGGCTTGCCTATGGCAACAGCGGTCTCCGAACTCGTAAAGTTTCACCGCACCGTCTGGCTACGAATCGACTTTAAACGGTAAAATTTCGGTCCCATTGGAAATGCATTGCAATTTAGAGTGTAGCAGCTGAAATAATCTTTTTTCCCCTACCTTGGGTGAATTGCGAGTGTGATCTCAATTTTGGACGTAGAAATAAAACAAACACATCAAAACGATGACACGGCTGTCAGCCCGCTCACAAAAGAAAAATAAATGGAATTGGACATTTCTATCTCAACTGACAACCATTTGTTTGAAGGTTCTCCTCCCCATTGACCGCCATGCAATCGCACTCTAGAAATCACATTTTTCACACTATTTTTTAGCCTTCTGTTCCGATCGCCGAAGGAGTGCCACAATATCGCACGAATGCCACAATACCGCACACAACCCTTCGCCTACTCATTGTAGTGCTTCTGTGCGCGTCACAACGCTTCATCTCTTATAGTTTTCTTTTAATCAACGTGACAATGCAGTCATGTAAAGAAAATTCAGAATATGCAAGTCATTGTGCTCACGGCTGATTGGTTCAGCCTTAACAGCTGTGAGGCTCAGGGCTCATGGCTGAGCTGACCTGCCAATGACATCATCCACTTAACCCATCATTGCCCATCACTGTGTTGCAGTACTGAATTGCTGGACAGCGCCCTCTGTCTTGCGGGTTGTGTCTTGCGGGTTGTGTCATTGTACTCAGTAGGGATATCCTCTTTAATTTTTCATTGGTTGATGTTGACCACCTTTCATTGGTCGATGTTGACCACTCCCCCGATCCTTAGACCACGCCCCCTTAGGCCACACCCCCTCAGTGTATCTCTTGAACCGTTTGTCGTAGAGACTTGCGGATTGTGCCATTGGTCGATGCTGACCACCTTTCATTGGTCGATGTTGACCACTCCCCCGATCCTTAGACCAGGCCCCCTTAGGCCACACCCCCTCAGTGTATCTCTTGAACCGTTTGTCGTAGAGACTTGCGGATTGTGCCATTGGTAGATGTTGACCACCTTTCATTGGTCGATGTTGACCACTCCCCCGATCCTTAGACCACGCCCCCTTAGGCCACACCCCCTCAGTGTATCTCTTGAACCGTTTGTCGTAGAGACTTGCGGATTGTGCCATTGTACTCGGTGTAATAGTGTAATAGTGTGTAATAGTGTAATAGTGTAATAGTGTGTGTAACTGAGGGGTACAA